>NW_026858600.1:0-64698 GCF_026571515.1 Ruditapes philippinarum
ACAGCTATGTTAAATATGTTACATCACGATTCGATGGAATACTTGGTCCACTTGGCAGTAGCGTTGGTTTACCCTTTCGGTGAATAAATAGTCATTTAGTTTAATAATTTTAACGCAATTCCATTGCAAATAAGAGTGTGACTACTTTATCCATGTCACATCTGGTTTAAGGTCGAAACCGGGTAAGATCACTAGTAATCAAATTGCAGTATACTGTCCAGGTACCAGGAAAAGTGGAGCGTGAACAGCTCTTATCTTTTTGTCAATTATGATTTTCCATAGGACCATTACTGACATTTATGATTATTAGTTCTATTAGTTTATAAATAACTAATGGAGAGCTATCTGTAAAAAGCTGATACCTTAATTGTTTGATAAATGCGAGAAACATTGTAGTTCTGTGGGATATTCAAAATTAACGGAATGAAAGATATCGACATGGCATTGGCAAAAACAAAACAAAAATAAATAAAAGAAAGAAGAAATTATCGCTGAATTCAAAATAATTGTAGTACAAGAAAAGAAAGAAAATGTAAACAAAGTAGTTAACATAGCTGTATATTTTAACTGCTTATGAATGATTTCATTTGAAGGATAATCAAAAGAATATTGTCATCGCACAACTTCAAATGTGTTTACTTATGTACACATAAATTCCTTTCTTTTATTCAGCTAAGGTAGGGATATAGTGCTCAGTATTGCACACAATAGATAAATACAGAACCCCTAAAGAAAGCCCAACACGGCAAAATTGAAAATGTTGCAGGCTCGGTTTGATTGAGCCTGTTCATGGACGGTACTGGAAAGTGCAAGTTACCGTCCACGCCCCCTAGCACCGGCTTAAGCAGAATTCAACATTTAAACATGAAATAGTAAAATTTGAATTTAGAAACATCCGCAGATGTGTTCATACGGCGGTTATCATGGAACCTTCAATGTGACACTTCCGTGCCATTCCATGAAAAGCGGCGTATGGTCCCCAAGTAATAAAAAGCGTGTGCCCTAAACGAGAAAACAATGGGCGGAACTAAATAAAATGGAATTTTGAAAGGGGATCAGAGGTTATGAAGCCTGCGTATCACAGATAAGTCTGGTGGTTCTTTGCATTGACTTTGACGCAAGCATTTCCATACCGTTGAATTTTGGCAATAGATATATGTTTTTATTTCTGTTTAAGTGTTTAAAATATATTGACATTTCATGATATCATTTTGACAAAAGATTGATTTACTTTTGTCAAGTTGGTGACAATTTTGTGCGAATGTTGTACAGGACTACGGTTGATTTGCATTTATTAATGGAATCGTCCTTTAAGATAGATATTAATCAAATCTGTCCCTGACCAATTTCCCTTGAGTGATATTTATTATTCAGTCTAATTAAAGTCAATGGTATGTAAGACAGCCGCTTAAGGAAAACCATAATTGATTATTAGATTTGGGAACGATTTTGATATCAAACTTGATTGCTTTCTGTTTAATAAAACAAGGAACCTAATAACTAATATCTGAAATATTGTCATAGGAACCCTGTGCGATAGTCCCACATGAAAATGTTCCATTCATACACATACATAGATAATCCATTCAAAGTTATACAATATGATACAAAATTATTCTTTTCACATACAATATGGCATAGGAGTGTAATAAAAGCAAAGGCTCGTATAATATGATGTTATTCATTCGTTCAATCAATTTAGTATTAAACCTACTCTTCAATATCATCTCTTTATGTCAAAGTAAGAGTGTGTAAATTGTCCAAATTTGAATGCTTATAAGAAGAAAAGAAAGCGATAGTATTAATGTTATTGTCAAGTGCCGTATGCCAGCTTTAAAAAGTTGCCCCTTTCTTCACTTCAGCGTTGTAATTCTTTTGGTCAATTGAGATCATTGATTTTATTACGATAGTGTTTGTCACCCTTTCTTCCAAGTGTTTGCCATAAAAGTCAATATTGATACACATCTATGACTTAATCTAGAGACAATGTATCTAAAGCATATAATATTTAATAAGACAAAACCTAAATAACAAACATAACTAAACAGAGATAAAACACGCAACATTTGGTAGTAAGATATTTTTCATAGTTATTTAAAATTTTCTAAGCAAACGTAACTATGAACAGATAGCTATTAACTTAAACTCTAATACAATGTGCACATAAAATGTTAAATTGAATAATATAACATGATATATTCGTTCTAACAGTCTGGTTTTCATAACAGTATTTTAGCGTCCATGTATTCCCTGCGATATAGATCATAATTTTATGGATTTATATATACATGGAATATATCTTACAGGAATTTGATGGCTTTGCAAGTCCTTCTGTAATAAATGCTAATAGGAGATTATTGTCTTCTAGACATTTTGGCAGGCATTATAATTATTTGTTTGTTATTCTAGGAAAACCTTATTAAAGATTAACATGATAATTACAAATTCTCTAATATAAAGATGAGTTGACTAACAACTCAATTCGTTTTTTTAAATGTTATGTAATGATAAAACGTCATTTAACAGTTCGGAACTAATATTTTAAATTTTCATATGCCAGTGGGAAAAAGAATTGCTTCATGTTAGTGAAATGTCCGTCCATAACTGAAACAGACTGGTTCAGAAAATAAACAAACACTTGAAAAGCAAGCAGACACTTTCTGGGGTTTTAATCTCTTGTAACTGCACTATTATATTAATCTTATGAAACAAAGTTGAAAGCTGCATTTTATAAATTTCATAAAAAACAGAAATAGCTGGAAAACATGCAAGAATGATGAATGTCGACAGACAAATTTACTTTGACAGATTGATTTGACAGATTGATTTCATATTAGTTGTATTGGATTAATAAAATCAAAACCATGCAAAATGGAATGCAACGTGGCTTTTTGATATGGATTTTCTATTCGGAAAATGAAAACGAGGCTTATTTGATAAATTTAATCAAATAATGATTTTATTTCTTAATTTGCAGTATCCAAAAGTGCATTCGTTACATTTCATAAGGTGTGAAATGAACTGTTGTATTGTATGATCTTATTTCATATATTCAGAATACATTAAAAATAACCACATGTTACACTTGGGTACTCAGCAAACTTTTAGCACTTATGTAAAAGGTTGCCAAAATTCATATAAATGTAACCTACATGTGAACGTAATATTTTATAAGGTTATTATGTGTTGTTGAGTACAATAAAAAATTGAATGGTCATTGTAAAGAATAATACAATGGACATTTTTCTACCACAAACCTGTACTGACAGGCCATCCCTGCATGTAGATATAACGTAACTGTTCAATAACATAAAATCTATGTAAGATTGTTTGACCGATACTTTAGATATATTAAATAATTTCATGTAAAGCTTCTGGTAGTTTGTTCCTTAGTTTTCATTTTTTAAGTTACATAGTACGTCTAGATTTGTGCTCTTTAATCATATATAATTTGTGTGTTTCACGAATGATTTGTTTTACTATTGAAAAAGAATTTGGAAGGAAATTATCTTGATAGCCTATTATTCACTGAGATGGAATCATAACTGCAGTTATTTTAATCAGAGAAATTTGGGGGGAAAATCAATCGGCAAAGATGTTTTTTTGTTTCAGAACAAAATATAAAGATAAAACAAGACGAGACTATTATCCTAAAAAATGTCCTGACAATTTAAAACGGTCTCCATTGTTTTTTTACTAGCTTCTATAAGTTATTGTGTTTTTTGTAATTCAACCATAAGACCTTTATTCTATTAGTTTTAATCAAATTTACAACGAACTTATTGTAATAAAGCCATTGCATTGATGACCTTGTCGCAAACATCGATTATGATACATTTACAATTATATATAGTCGGAGTCATTTAATGAACCGATGAGTCTCCGTTGGAGTCTTATGTTCCATGAAATTTATGCTTATTAGCTTATTACATGTTCACTGATGACTATATAAAGGCAATGGAATGAGAGATTTTGGATCATTAGTTAAACAAATTTACACACGATTTTCATATTTTACTTGTAAAATGAAGTAAAATAATGTGATTTATTGAAAAGAAAATCTTGCAGGAAATGATATTTTGTTTTGAATAAAAGAGACCAAAGTCCAACGTGGCAATCGTGTGAAATCTACGGAAATAAAACTTCGCCACACACTGGAATATTTCTGGGAGATATTCTAATTTTATAACACAAGTATCAAGATGATATCGATGTTATTTTAGAGTAAAAATATCAAAATAATGTTAGACATTTATTCAATAAAACAAATGAAGTAATAATTCACAGACATATTTATTCTCAGAGAAAAGGTAGCAATTTAATGATGTAAATCAACTTGTTTCTTATCTGAACTTATTATGAAAAGGTTGAACAAGAATGAAATAAAACGAAATCAGATTAATATCGATTAATTGAAGACGGAAAAATCTTTTTTTTTTATTAAGAATATATTCTATGCCGTAAAATAACAACAACAACACAAACGAATGAAAATTTCTAGAGCATTGTCTGTATCAAACATACATTCAAATGAAATTGGATACGATTTTAAATAATCAAATTATATCGATTAAATAAATGTCAATATATTGCATAAAAATACAAACATAAGATATGCAACACAGAAAAAATGGAATGATTGCAATATTTGTGCTCCAATATATATGTTTGTTAGTTTTTTTTAGTTAATTGCTGTCTTTTAGTTCTATATGCTGATTTACCCTAAACGTACCAAATATTGACAGCAAAAGTTTTGATGAAAACAGGCAGTAAATTTGAATGTTCAAACTACTTATAAAAACTAAATTATTTCCAAGGTTTATGTGTAACACTAAATTGATCCTGACTTAATAGGTTAAACTTGAATTGCATAACACCTACATCAGTCAAAGCCGTATCTATGTATGGATTCTAGGCTTAATAAGGGTCCATCCGCTATTTCAGACGCAGAGAATACTGACCCTGGACATGTCAACTTTCGTGTCCTTATATGTTTTTATCAACCAAAAGGTGACCTATAAATTTTGAATTAAGTAATTTATTGAATGATACTAAATATGTATGTCAGACGGGTTTAAGTCAAACTCGGGATTTTATAATTCTCTAAATATTCTCTACTGAGGATTGTTCCAACTCCACAAACAAATATAAAAGGAGGAACAGTTATTATCACAATGAAAAGAAATGTTTTTATTTTAATATGTGTGTTAAATAGTTTAATAGTTAAATGTATTTAAGTATACTTAAAAAACAACCTTTTCTGACTACGTGTTTTATACACAAACAAAAGTGCTAGTAGTACATGTATTTGTCTATCACTATATTACGAGACTTTTGTAAATGAATCAAAATATTAAAATCATTGCACTTAAGATAACTTTATCCCATTATATAACTTCTCTACGAAATAAATTTTTTTCTTTGATGTTAAAGCGTTGAGGAAACAATACTGTTCCGTAATAACTCAGTCATTTATGACAGAAAACATTTGGTTTAATCGAACTATTTCATTTTCTACCAATGATGATTATTTTGCTAGTCAAGATAAATCAGCATCGATTTAATTCAGATCTTTTACATCAAAGACACATTACGGCATATTCTAACGAGAATTTCCAACACACACAAACATGTCATAGTCATTTACGAATGATTTCTTTTGAAGAAAAATCAAAAGAATATTATCAGCTCACCCTTTTAATCGTATTCGACATATTGTAATCAACCATTTTCTTCATTTTTTGAGTGAAAAATGAAGTCCAGCATAAGACGAGTATTCTAGGGTCTACAGTCATTATGCATTTATTTGGTGCAAAGAACTGTATAGTGATGACTTTAGAAGATTTGAAGTTTTGTATACAGTTTTGATTTTTGTCAAATGAATGTGATACAAATATTATTTGTATCATCAGACAAAGTGGCCTAGATTTGCACTTTGCGTGACATAAAACGGACGGCACATTTGCATAAATGTGGTACAAGGCTACGATTATTCTGTCTATCTTGAAGGAATTATCATTTTACAATAGGAATATTCAAATCTCTTTGTGACCGACTTTCCTAGGGTGTCTTTTTAAAAGCAAAATAACTACAATGAAAAAGCAGCTGTAGGGAAAATCAGCTTGTTTTCACACATGGATTTCATCTTAAGAGTATAAATCTTGGCAAATAGTTTTAACCTGAATAGCAGTTAAAAGTTATTTGTTCCGTTAACTGGTAAACAGACAATTGTTACACAGAATGTGCATCTGTGAACTATAAATAGGAACGCACCATCTAATCCGTTAATTGTGAATGTACGAATATACAACGTATATCATAATGTTTGTACTGTAAAGAGATAAAACATATAAAATGTATTATGTCTTTATGTTATTCCTTGGCAAAACATCATGTATTATAATAAATGCATTCAATTGTAATTCAACCAGTGTGAAGATTCCTTCCATGGGTGAAACCGTAAGATTTTTTTTCTATGATTGTTTTCATAGTTTTGTTCATAATTAAATGCTTAGGCAAAGAAAGAAAATGATCAGTTAGTTTTTTTCTCTTGTAGGTCATTTTCAAAACCAGATCACTCATTAGTTTGGCAAGAAATACCTCGTTTTGTTTTAAGTTCATGTTTGTCACTTTATATTTAGATTCTTAATTGTATAAACGCTCAAAATTGCATTCTTACCATTTCATAGGATGTGAATGGAACTGTTGTATTGTATGGTCTAAATGCCAATTTCATATAAATTCATACTGAATACAAAATTAAAATAGCCACATGTTACACTTTGGTACTCAGCATACGTTGTGCACATATGTTGAATGTTGCAAAATAATTAAATATATTGATGAAGCCTGAAAATGTAATATTTTGTTAGTTTATTATGTGTTGTTGCGTACAATACTGAACAGAATAGTCAATGTAAGCAATCATACAAATTGAATGCACAATTGATTTAGTAATTAACTACAAACTTGTTATGATAGACCATTCCTGCATGCAGTTAATACAATAACATGAAAATTATGTAAGAATGCATGACCGAATTTTCCAAATATCTTGAATAATTTCATATAAAGCTCCTGGTAGTTTGTTCCAAAGGTTACTTCAGCTTTAAATTACAAAATATGTATAAACTTGTGCTCTTAAATCATATATGATTTATGTGTTTCATGTATGATTTGTTTACCTATTGAAAAAAGAATTTGCCTGTGAATTATCTTTTTGCTTCCCTATTATTCACTGAGATGGATTTATAACAACAGTTTCAATCATATTCAGTCTTAATAAATTTTAAAGGAAAATCTGCATTTCTTCTCTTTTGTTTAAGAATAAAAAGAAAGCCAGACAACTTTCCTCAAAAGTAAAATGTCCGGATCATTGTTTTTTTTTTTTGACTAGCTTTAATATTCAATTCAGTTCAAAATATTATTGAGGCACAAACAAAATGTATATTGCCATAAGCATGTAAAATTAAATCATGGAACATCTAAATACGAGAAAAGTAATGTTACATATAAGAATATCACAGATGAAAAAAATACTATAATTATAATAAATAATGATTGAAATAAGTTGGAATTAGCTACGAGTTGCTATAAGTTATTTTATTTTTTTTCTGTTTGTAATTAAAATATACGGACAATTATTCAATTAATAAATTGATATTGCAATGGTGATTTGTAACACCGTTTCGCAAACATCGTTGGCACGTTTACAATCATATTGACGGAGTCACATGATGACACGAAAGGTCTAAGTCGGAGTCCTTAAGTCAAAATAACAGTTTTAACCTTTTAGGAAAAACTTGCATGAGACTGTTTTTTTTTAATTAAATAGAGCAAACTTCTTCGTGGCAATCGTGTGAAATCTACAGAATTAAAACTTCGACACATACCGGAATATTTCTTGGAGATGTTCTAAATTAATAACACAAGTATCAAAATGATATCGATGTAGTATATCAAAATAATGTTAGACATTTATTCAATGAAACAAATGAAGAAATAATTCACAGATATATTGATTTTCACATGAATAGTAGCAATTTAATGATGTAAATCAACCTGAAATCTAATAATGATCTGGAGTAAAATAATGCCAAGAACGTGACATTTTTAGAGAAAAAGATAATATTGCTCATTGTTTTTTATCTGAAATGTATTAAGAAAAGGTTAAATAAAAATGAAATAAAACGAAATCAGATATCTGATATCGATCAATTGAAGAGGGAAAAATCTTTTTAATTCGAAATATCTTCAGTGATACTTTCTGTTCAGTTCTATATTCTGATTTACCCTTTCCATACCAAAAATCTTAAATGGAGTTGTCCGTTTTTCAATCTGTACAAAATCACCCTCCTTTTTATGGCACCATTTCAAAAAAAGGAAACAGTGCCTGACGATTTTGGTCTGCTATTGTCCTATTGTCACTAGGAGGCTTAATGAACATTGTTGACAAATTCATGATTTCATTGAGTGTAGCCAAGATATTTTTCGCGTTGACATTCATATAATCAAATATGAAAATAAACTAAACTTTAAAAGAAGAAAACAGTGTGAAAAAGTAAAACAGAATATTGTATAAAATAACATTATATAATTCCTGCAAAGAAGTTATTTGAAAGAGTTCATTGAGAAAGAAAATAACATTAAGCACTAAAAAAGAGGTATTCTGTCAAGCTAGTGCAAATACGTACTCTATAAAATTTGATACCTCTCTTTAAGGAAATCTTTATGACTGTATTATTTCGTTTTCATTGTTGAATTCTAGTGAAAAAAGTAGAAGTAGCCAGTTGTGACCAACACTATTGCTGGTATTACTTGTATCTGTTTATCAATTTATTACAAGACATTTTTGTAAATGAGATAAACGCATTGGAGATAACTTTATCCCATTATACAATTAAAGCCTCTACGAAATGAATTATTTCTTTGATGTTTACGCGTTTAGGATACAATACTGTTCTGTGATAACTGTGTCAAAGAATATCGCCATTTACGTCAGAAAAGATTTGGTTTAATTGAACTATTCATTTTCTTTCAATGATGATTATTTTGCTAGTAAAGATAAATCAACATCAATTTAATCCACTTCTTTCACGTCAAAGACACATTTCTGCATATGCTAACGAGAATTTCCAAACATGTCATAGTCCTTTACGAGTGATTTCTTTCGAAGAGAAATCAAAAGATTATTATCAGCTCACCCTTTAATCGTAGTCCACATAGTTTTATTAACTGGATTCTATTTTTTTGTCAGCTGAGGAAAAATGAAGCATGTCATGAGTTTTTTAGGGTCTAAAACCATTGTGCATTCATTTGATTCACAGACCTATTGAATTGCACTATATAATTGCATTTAGACATTAGAAGTTTTTAATACAGTTTTGCTACTGTGTATGTTTTTGTTTTTGTCAAATAAATGTGATACAACATCAGACAAAATGTCCTAGATTTGCACCTTGCGTGACTCATGAAACGGACGGCACATTTGCATAAATGTCGTACAATGCTACGAATATTCTGTCTATCTTGAAGGAATTATCATTTAACAATAGGAATATTCAAATCTGTCTGTGACCGACTTTCCTAGGGTGTCTTTTCAAATGCAAAATAACTACAATAAAAAATTAGAAAGCAGCTGTAGAGGAAATCACCTTGTTTTCACACATGGATTGCATCTTAAGAGCATTAATCTTGGCAAATAGTTTTAACCTGAATGGCAGTAAAAAACTAATTGTTCCGATAATTGGTATACAGACAATTGTCACACAGATACATAATGTGCATCTGTGATGATTTATAAATAGGAATGGCACCATCTAATCTGTAAATTGTGACTATACGAATATACAACGTATATCATAATGTTTGTACTGTAAAGAGATAAAACATATAAAACGTAATATGTCTTTATGTTTACCCTTGGCTAAACATTATTTATTATAATAAATGCATTCAATTGTAATTCAACCAGTGTGGAGATCCCTTCCATGGGTGAAACCGTAAGATCTTTCTTTCTATGATTGTTTATATAGTTTTGTTCAAAATTAAATGCTATGCAAATCGGAAAGGCTAACATTTTATTTTATTTTTTCACGCTTAATAGTATATATATATTTGTATTACGTACTGGTACATAAAATGTTACATCTAGGATAATTTCGATTTTGCAATATCTAAACTCTCCTTGACATTTGTATTGTATATTTGACATTAAGGCGAAAGGTATTTGGTTGCCTTTCTAGTAAAACAAAACATTTTACATTAAATCTAAATGATTACATTACTCTTGATATTAAAGGCATATTACTCTTGATATTAAAGGCACATTATACCTCAGAAATAAATTAATATTTACTTCTTAAGAAATGGCAAATGTGAATTATATAATGTTTAAATAATGGTTTGAGAGAATGTTAGAAAGAAACAGCGATAAATGTGAACAATTTGTAATTAAAGAAGCAAAATGTAAACAAAGTAGTTTTTGACGTTGATACAAAATATTTATTCACTATAAATGTACTAATTGCCAAATAGCAACACATGAAAAAGATAGTCCATGTAAATGGCCAATGAGTAACCTTTTGGATACTATAAAAGTACACCACAATTTAAACGCTTTTGAGAAATAGAAACAAAAGTATTGCTATGGCAAAATGGGTCTTTAATCTCATATCCCAGTTTACCTAATGCTTTTGCAATTAAAACTTTGAGCATTGGGTATTTTCCTAGCATAAATTGTTTTTAAAACTAATAATAAGCATTATTTGTCTTAATTAACTTTATATCACTTGACATTAACACTGATGCCATCATGAAGAAAAAGGAAATAACAGTAACATTTTTGAACAGTATAAAATCATAAGATAGTTGGCATTGTTAAATGGACCGTCTCTCACGTTTATAATAAGTGTATTTGATACAATAAAGTAATTAAAGGGGATTGGTCTACAAATGGAACATTTTCCATTAGTATTTAAAATATAAATAAAAACAAAAGAAATGTTTCATTTTGATATTCTTATCAATTGTTGTTTGATGAAATGTCATTTACCTTCTAAGTTATTTGGAATAAATATTTATATGATGAAGAATAACATTTTGTTCAAGACTATCTTGTAATCTTATTCTGCGGTTAAAAATATCATACTTTATCATCCAGATTAGAACTATTTTCGTATAACAAATAACGTCATGTATTCGTTTTATCAATTTTATCCCGGTTTTTTTCAGATTAAAATTCTTGTAATTATGTGTTAATACACTTGTATTTAATGACACTGTCAGATAATTTTTTTTTCAAGTTGGACCTAGTTTATCGGTCGTCCGAGAGGTTATTTATCGTTCATACACTGAAAGGTGCATTACTACGTTTTTAAAGGTTGCACGTGGTTGCGGATTAGGGACATCCTCGTGGAATTCATGCAAATACAAAAAATATCTGCTACATCCTATGCTGAAGTAACGAATTAAAAACGCTGAGGTTAAGAATTTAAAACAATTTTTTCTAGGTGTGGTTGGAAGTACAAACGTCTCTTTACGGCTGTGGTCTGTTTGACTCTTTCTTACATTGTTAAGTTAACGAAATAGTTTTGTCATTGACCTCCATACGAACATATGAAATACAATAAACAAAAGTTTTTAGTTTTCCATATATTAAAGAATTTCCAATGAGATCCAAAAGTCGAAAACATTAAAAATTTGTTCAGCTGAGACACTTAAAACAGCAAAATCTTCAAAAGTTAAATAATAAATATCCTCAGACAAAAAAATGAATATTGTATTATTATGCTATTCGTAGCCAAGTTTGATTAATCATCCTTGCAACGCTTTTGAATTTTAGGTCATTTTTCAACCATTTAAATAATTAATTTTGTTAAAACAGAAGGGGTGAATGATCTGCAATTTTGGTCTGAACCTTCATCAGATGGAATATAAATTCCATTTATATTATTAACAATTCCATCATGTAAAAAACTAGTGGAGTTCCTTTAACATCTAAATTTGCTAAAGTCTGTGCTAAGAAAAGTCGCTGGAAGTGTTTACACAAGTGTTACTGTTTTAATCAGGTTCAATCAACCTAAGTTAATTATATTGACTTTAGCCGTTTTGCATAACTCCATTCAATATATTATATATTTTTTATATTATAAATGTTTGTGGACTTTCGTTTTTGTACCTCACACATTATATGTAACAGAGTTTGGGTATAAATGATAACGCAGACGAAAAAATGCAATTACACCACTTAATTAGGAAGATAGAAAGAGAGAATTAATACAACGACACACACGACTAGACCGCACATCTGAACGATCTTAAAGAATAAAAATATTACATCTCTAACTTATTGAATCTGACGGAAACTTTTCACACAAGCCTCACAGCACAAATATTATTGATAACACATTTTTTTTAATGGAAAACTCACTTTAGATAATTTTTGTTTTAGCAAAATATCAGTACATGATCCACCAATTTTATTTTTGCCATTGTTATCAGTATGTAAATGTATATTTATTCCTTTACACAGTCATTTTTTTATCAAACCCTGTTTTATTTATAACTGAGAAGCTATCATTCGTTGATTGGTGTCCGTTTCTCTCTCTATATCCCGTTCTTTTGCACTCACTTTTTCACTCTTTGTTGGTGCGTCCTTGCACAATGCCTCACGGGGAACCTCTCTTATCTCTATGTATGGTGCAATGCCGGTGACCACTGGGCCAGATATTTTATTTATTGTTGCATTACTTGAAAGTTTTTTTTCCAGGTTGTTCCTTGCTCATATATGTTTTATTTTTAATACTAGCAGACATATTATATATTGCAAAAGTTTCATGTTTAGCAAATACAAAACATCAATGGCTATCATTTTCCAAAGAGCATAACGAGCGGTCATTTTGGAGTGATTTATAGCGTCTAGGATAAATTTGTCTAAATGCCATTGGTTTCATTGCAACCGAACCATACGAATCAATAGCACTGCTTAAATATGAGGATGGTACTGGGTTGATTTTTTTTAGATATCTAAAAAATAATGTGGATTGTTTTAGGCATGTTTATGATAATTGAAAATAAAGTACAATGCCGTATTAACACAAATGTAATCGTTATCCCAAAATAAAGTTACTTTTCTCTGTTTCCTTGAAATTCCGTTTTTCACTACCAATATCAATTTCAATACAAAATTGTCAAGCTCATTGCCTCCTTCAAAACCTCTTATTACTTCTAGTTAAATCATTTGTAAATTTGCTTGATGTTAAAAGAGAGCAAGTGAAATACTTAAAAGAATTTAATTTTCACTTTCGATTTATTAATCATCATTTGTCAAAGATATTGAGATATTGGAGGTAGCGGGTTAAAAGGCTAACTTGGAAATCATAAAATTTGTTTTTGCAATCAATATTGTTTTAGATATATTTACTGTACGTATATTTTCAGTTTTATTAGTAACCGAATCTGAAACATTTATTTGATCTATCTGAAACATTTATAATTATGATCTTACGTATCTTTTTATAATCGACTTCTAAGCCGAATTGAACCGAATTGAATTTACTGAAAACGTTTAATGATTCTAAAAACACGGTGCTTCAGTTACCAATAATGTAAATATTATAATATCAGTTTGTTCTATGTAAGTTAGATTAGTAAACATATTGAAGACAAATGCTAACAAAGGGAATATTTAATCTATCTTTTATTCAAATAATCAACTCATTTTTTGTGAAGCATTTCGTTACAATGACAAAGAAATTCAGATGATCGGAAATTTGATGTGTGGCCATGACCGGTCTTTTCTTCGAATTATCTGTGTTGTTATGAATAGAGGCATCGTTAAAGACTTGAATAATGCGTTTAGTTCTGCTTTGTGAGGCGTCCTGTGCGTACTTTTGTACATCAACAACGAGGAAATGTCCTTGTTTCTGAATACATACTGGGGAGAGAAAAATAACTCTTCAACCACGAATCAATGAATCGATTAATTCTAAAAAAACAAGATACTATTTATACAAGTATCAGGAACATTATTCTTTTGGAGGATGAGTTTTTTTTATAAATAACCCATTCTAATTGCATGATAGTCAAAGATATGATTAAATAACATTTGTTACGACTATGAAGTTTTTTTAAATGTCATATGGATAAGCTTCTTAAATTATTTGTAACTTTTATAACAAACAAGAACGAAGCAGGCTAAAAAATAAACAGTAATTTTAATTCTATATGACATTAGACTAAATGTTTGTGTTTTGATTTTTCTGTTTGCTTCTGTTTCGATCCATTATTATTTGATTAATTTATATTTTTATCATTTTTGCAGTAAATTATACAGTTTTAATTTGATTTAAATGATTCTGAAGACAATGTTTTAATTATATGATTGATAATAAACGAAGAAACATAAAAGAAGCGCCGTAAGCAAACTTGCATCACATTTTGCTCTAAATAATAATGGAATTTCTATAAATTAATTTGTAATGACGGTAAAATTTAAATAACGCTGTGTATTCGAATCTCTATAACTCTATTGTATTGTTTTTATTGTTGAATTCCAAAGACAAAATCAATTTAACTCAGAAGCCTTAGATTCAGAAGATTGGATTCACATTCGAAATGGAAGGTTCACATATACTAGATTAACAAATTACACTGTTTATACTGAAATTATGTCCATCCAAGAGATTTCGTGGACATGAAGTGTCGTGGTTTTGTCATATTTTTGTGACTTCTTAAGGTCATGGATTGTCTGTCTTTGAAATGCAAATAATGTTATATTTTTACATCCGCAGCCGACAAAATTATACTTTTGTATGTTAAATAAATACTTTTACATACCCACGAAAACCGCCAATATCAATGATTTTGTAGTAAATCGGAAAAAAAATTCCTCATTTTCCCTCGTTAAAGAGTATGTATAATTACATCTAAGACGATTTCTGCAAATACAAAACTCTAATTAAATTTGCATGATATAAAATGATGGTATTATAGTCATTTAAGCAAAAATTATATGGCTGTCTTTCTAGTGAAACAAAGCATTTTAGATAAATCTAATTAAAATGATTATATAATTCTTGATTTTAAAGGCACATTATGCCTCAGAAGTGAATAAGTATTTTCTTCTAAAGAAAAGGCAAACATGAGTTCTATAATGTTTAAATAATGGTGTTTAAGAATAGTAGAAGGAAGAAGCGATAACTGTGAAAGAATTTGTCATTAAAGAAGCAAAATGTCAACAAAACAGTAATTGACGTCCATACAAAATACTTATTCACTATAAATGTACTTATTGCCAAATAGAAACAGATGAAAAAGATGGTCTATGTATTTGGCCAATGAGTAACCTTTTGGATACTATAAAAGTACACCAATTTTAAAGCTTTTGAGAAATTGAAATAAAAATACTTCTAAGACAAAATTAGCCTTTGATCCCGTATCCCAATTTACCTAATGCTCTTGCAATTAAACTTTGAACATTGCGTATTTTCCTAGAATATATTGTTTTACAAACTTAAAAAGTAATCAGCATTATAAGTCTTAAACAACCTTGATATATCACTTGACTTTAATACTGATGCCATCATGAAGAAAATAGAAATAACATTGACATTTGTTGGGCAGTATAAAATCAATGGATAAATGGCTTGGTTCAATGGATCGTTTCTTTAGTTTATGATAAGTGATACATTAAAGTTATCAAAGGGGATTGGTCTACAACTGGAACATTTTTCATTAGTATTTCAAATATTGATAAAAACAATAGAAATGTTCATTTGGATATTCTTATATTAAATTGTTGCTTGAAGAAATGTCAATACTATTCTTAGAGATTTCGAATAAACATTTATTTGATGAAGAATAATATGTTGTACTAGACCATATATTTTAACTATCTGCTATATAAATACGTATATGTGATATCGGATCATGTATCTATCAACATAGTTATTCATTGTAATACTGATCTTCCATTATAGACCAAATTTTCTTTTAAAGGAATTTGATATATAGTTATTATTTTGCTTTAATTTGTTTGTCAGTTTTTTAAAAAAAGATTCTGTTTCAGGGGTAACTAGGAATTAGGAATTGGTTTGTGGTAAGAAAACAATCAAACAATAAAAGACCAACTGCTCATACACCATACTCGGAATCTTTACTTACAAAACATAGTCAGTATCATAAATGGGGCAAATTTCTCATACATCATCTTTTGACACTTCATTTCTACCTACCGTCTACTTAAAAATGACATGGGATCTGTATTTTCAGAGAAATGATATACATTTGATATTTCTACCACAAAAAATTAACATTTGATATATAATTGACAGTAAGCATAATTTGGTATTATTTACAAAAAGTATAAAGACGATGTGGTTTCACTAAGATACACTTAAAAATAGTGGAACCTAGTTTATCGGTCGTCTTAGAGCTTATTTATCGTTCAAACACTGAAAGTTGTGTTACTACTTCTTTAAACCTTGGACGTGGTTGGGCAATGGGGACATCCTCGTGTAATGATGGTATTATATTTATGTATCAGTTATATGCCTTGAAGCACACTGTATAATGTATTTGAAAGGTTGAGATGAAAACAGTTTACAAGTAAATGTTATGATCTTTAGGAAAATAGCAATGCCCGAAAAGTTGAAAATCGTGAAATTTATTTTGTACTTTTTTCTTTAGAAATCATTTGTCTTAACCTAAAATCAATATAGAGAACAAGAGAATCCTATCTTATAATAATTATGTCTTTATTCTGATCTTACCTATATACCTTGATCACGCTAAGATAACATTTTTCATCAATATTTGCGTTTTCTGATGAGCTAAAGACACTCAATAATAGATGGCTTCACCAAACGTTTAGTATATTTCACATTCGGTACTGTAAAAAGATACATGGATCTTAATTCAAAACTAATTATAATAGCAATTCATATATATACAATAGCAATATTGAAATTCATGCAAATACAAAAAATTCCCTGTTACATTGTTTATGCTAAAGTTTAGAATTTAAAACAGATTTTCTACGAGAGGTTTGAAGTACAATCGTCGCTTAATGTCGGTGTTCTGTTCGCCTTTTTGTTTCATTTTTAAAAAAAAATATCAATGTCATCAACATTCATGTGTACGTATGCAATAAATAAACAACGGGTGTAAGATTGCCATATTTTTAAGGGACCTCCACTGAAGTCCAAAAGAAAATCAATAACAAGCAAAAATGTTTTCTATTTCAGGTCATTTTTCACAATTTAAATAATTATTCATGAAAAACGGCGTGAACGTAAAATCTGCAGTTTTTTTTATATTTTTTTAAGTTATTGGTCTTAGCTTTCAAATAGAATGTAATCTTGAAAGATTATTTACAGTCCCGGCATGTCATAAAACCTCAGTGAAATACCTTTAACTTCTAAGTTTGATTTCGTTTGTGCTAAGTAACGTGGCTGATAGTGATTCATTATCATTATTTCTCTCTAATATAATCTTTGTTTATCTTTGATTAGAATATATATTTCAAAAATTGTTTTGTTTATGATATATTATGACAAATGATATGTACGGCCTAGATTCACCGGTTTCATTGTTTTATATTATAATATTGCAGTAATTATTTCAATTTTGCCATTTTATGTGTATGCGCATGTAAATTTATTACTTAACACACTCACATTTTATCAAACACTGTTATATTTATAACTGAGAAGCAATGATTCGTTGATTGGTATATGTTTCTCCCACTGTCCCCACTTTCCCACTCTTTGGCGGTGTATCCTTGTGCAATGTTACACGGGCACCTCTCTTATATCTATGTATGGTGCAATGTCGGTGACTACTGGGTCAGATAATTTAATGTTGTATTCCTTAAAAGTTTCTCTCCAATGTTGTTCATTGCTAATATATATGTTTTTATTATTAATACTAGCAGACATATTATACATGTATATTGCAGAAGTTTCATGTATTACAAATGCAAACACATCAATGGCAATCATTGTTCCACAGAACTTATCGAGCGGTCATTTTAGAGTGATTTATGGCGTCTAGGATAAATTTGTCTAAATGCCATCGGTTTCAATACAACCGGACTTTTTGCCATGAATCAATAGCACAGGTTAAATACGAGGATGATACAGGATTAAAAGTTTGGTATATTTTTGAGCTTGTTTATGAATTTATGAAAATTCAAAATATTAAAACACAACACCGTTTTACTAACAGTTATCCCAAAATAAAGTTACTTTCCACTTTTTCCTTGAAATTCCAATATTTACTACAATAGCCTACAATTTGCCTCATTCAAAACCTCGTGTTACTCAGTTAACTCATTTGTAAATTTGCTTGATGTGAAAAGAGAGCAAGTGAAATACCGGTACTTAAAAGAATTTAATTTTGTTCAAAGTTCAAACCAACAGTATTCGGTGGAAGCCTGCAAGTGATTTATCACGTATAACAATTCTCTGGGCTAAATATCGCCGGAATAATTTCAGACAGATGACAGGAAATGGATTTGGCTACTTAGTTTATCACAAAACAGCTAATATCATGGATCAATAAAACGATATGGCGTTGTTAGGCTGTAATAGAGAACACAATCTCATTTTTGTTCTGTAGATAACAAATTTCCCGGGAATAAAAATCAAGGGTTAATGCACTTTATTGCAGTTATGTCTTAAGGCGTCGGCTTTTGTTTTCATTGAACCATGTTTGTAGTTGTTGTTAGTTGTGATGTTTCTCCAGTTTACACTTTTCGATATTCTTTATCAATCGTAAAACGATATTGAGATAAAAGAGGTAACAGATTAAAATGCTGACTTTGGAAATCATAAAATTTGTGTTTTGCTATCAATATTGTTTGAGATATATTTACTGTATGTATATTTTCAGTTTTATTAGTAACCGAATCTGAAACATTTATTTGATCTTACCTATCTTTTTATAATCGACTACTAAGCAGAATTGAATGGAATTGACTTTACTGAAATCGTTTTAGAATTTTAAGAACTCGGTGCTTCAGTTAACAATAATGTAAATATTATTATATCAATTTGATCGATGTTTAAATTTATGTTTTTATATGATTTGTAATCAGAATTGACATTCTTTGTGTGTTTTTCTGTTCAAAGAACATTTCATTTGAAGTAAAATTGGATGGATTAGTAAACATATTAAAGACAAATGCTAACAAAGAGATTCTTTAATCTATTTTTTATTCAAATAATCAACTCATTTTTTGTGAAGCATTTCGTTAAAATGACAAAGAAATTCAGAATATCGGGAACTAAATGTGTGGCCATGACCGGGCTTTTCTACAAATAATCTGTGTTGTAATGAATGAAGGCATCGTTAAAGACTTAAGTAATGAGTTTAGTTCTATTTTGTGAGGCCTTTTATGCGTACTGTTGTACATCAACAACATGGGAATGTCCTTGTTTCCTCGTCATATTTTGTACTAATACTGGGGAGAGAAAAATAACGCTTTAACAATGAATCAATTAATCGATTAAGTCTGAAAAAGAAAATAAGATACGTCTTTGAGTTAGCGTCTAAGTATCAGTAAAATTATTCTGTTAGAAGATGTTTTTTTTAAAGAACTTATTCTTATTGCATGATCGTCAAATTTAGGCTTACAAAACACTTATTACATCTAAAGAAGAATGCGTTTAAATATGTAACTTTATAACAAACAAACAAACAATCAAACAAACAAAAAAAAAAGAAAGAAAAAAGATAAAGGCTGATATATAAATAGTAACTTTTATATGACATTAGACTAAATGCTTGTGTTTTGATTTTCCTTTTGCTTAAACAATCCATTATTATGTTATACTTTTATATTTTATCATTTTTGCAGTAAACGTTACCGTTTAATTTTTTTAAAATGATTCTGAAGACTTTGTTTTTATTATCAGATTAATAAAAAAGAAGCGCTGCAAGCAAACTTACATCGCATTTTGCCCTAAATGTTCTCTAAATATTTTAGGAATTTCTACAAATTATTTGTAATAAATTCAAAACATGATAAAAAACAACCAACATTTGACATAAATTTAAAAGACAGCAAACATTTCGAATTTCCGTATAGTTCAAAAACAAATTAAATATGGTCCATGACTTGGAATTTCGAACAAAGCATAAAGCACGTTTAAGCGGAATTCTAGAAACAAATTCATCTAGCGGAATCAATTGATTATTGCCGGAGAAAGAAATGCTTTGTGACGCCTTAATAACCTTAGAGCTAAACAACATCGATCTTTTACTTGACAGAACGCGAGAGATACATAAGAACATTAACAATCCCCTTATAGTGAACTTACTGTTAAAGCTTACCACGCAATGAATGAAAATGAATACCTTAAAAATGTATGGTAAAATGATACGTTTACTATTTTAAGTAAAAAGATGTTCATATGGTCAAGTTACAACACCTGCTCCCCAGCTCGATATACATTAATTTAGTATTCTTCTCTTCTAAATATCTTACATAGTGTTCACATTTATTGTTCTCTATAGAGAATAAGTGTTAAAAAATACATGATCAGGCACGCAAGACGTATGCATTGACAAAAGTTTTAAAATATTTAAACCGCCAAAATTTGTGGACGCAATCACATATGCAGAAAACGTAGAAATAATTGTAGGTAATCTAGAAATTTTCTTTGTGGTGAATAATGTCGGTTAGGCATCATGTAATTAAAGAAATCGTATTTCAAATATTTAATATTCCATACATTCAATACAACTGATACATAATACATGATGTCATTTAAGTAACGCATGTTTATGTAAAGTGTTTGTGTGTTTTTTTGTGTGAAAAACAATATACGTATATATATCCATAAAAATGTCACATTATTAAAAGTAAACTCACAAAAATGGATTTATGAACACATCTTCGGATAAAATTGTGTAAATGTTGAATACTGGCTGAACCAATGATTGGGAATTGGACGGTAGCTTGCACTTTCCACTTCTGTCCATGGATAGATGTAATCAAACCGAGACTGAAACAATTTCAATTTTGCGGTTATTGGCGTTCTTTTAAGATTTTCTTATTACATTATTTATACTATACTTATATTATATTATAGAATTTGCAGTAAGAGTTTTTTTGTTTAGAACTTTTAAATATTTTCTTAAAATCTTCGAAGTAAAATTCATTTCAACGTACTACAAGTTTGCATCATTATTAAATTACATTCAAAATAAATATAAAGTACATGTAATATTAGCGCTCATTTTATCAAATCCTTTTTTCTTTTTAAGGCTTCATTGTATTACGTTGGTTCAGACGTTTGCAGTTAATTTCACATTCAAAAAAAATATTTCTGAAGGTCTGAAATATTCGGTTAAAAAAACCTCTATAACATTTAACTGCGTAGTACAAAAGAAGTCAGGGACAAAATTAACACGACTTAGAAATCGTTTCAAATACATTTAGTTGCTTGTGTCACGTCGCCTGATATTAGCAATCATCTTACTGAGAAACCGTGGTCATTATTAGGCTAACTTTAGATTGATTTTTAAGAGTATTCTGTATCAATTTCATTTGCCAGCGACATTGAATTTCCTATCTCCTGCTACTAGTGTAATTCCTTTATTGACCTTACAAGAAATAATAGCCAGTGCGTATCTATTATAGGGAAGGAAAATCGTATTGGTATGTTCTTCTTATTCCGCTTATCTCATTCAAGCAATGCCATCACAAGGACACTGTGGAAACTGAAATTGACATTAGCCGATATTGCGGCT
This sequence comes from Ruditapes philippinarum, assembly GCF_026571515.1. Lineage (NCBI taxonomy): Eukaryota > Metazoa > Mollusca > Bivalvia > Venerida > Veneridae > Ruditapes > Ruditapes philippinarum. Next base: position 21,760 of record NW_026858600.1, read on the forward strand.
TTTGAGTGCGCATGGTCGGAATTGCTAACGTATATGGTTAGGCTTTCTTATGAAACGTCTTTATTGAGAAGAAGAAAAAAGAAAGGAGAGTTATTGGATTAGTTGGCAGATATTTTGTATGAAAATTGCCAGAAATGTAATGGCGTTTCTCTCTGGAATTTAGCAATACAGTGATATACGGAATAAAGAAATAAAAGGAATAAACGTTTGGATAGGAAATGTGAAAATAAAACTAGTGTACTTAATTGTACAATTAATTTCAACAAACTGTAAATGAAAAGATTTTTATTTGATACTGATAGGTAAGATTGTCGATAACTCGACAACATGATGTTTATTTTCTAAATTTATTAACCTTATTTATTTCTAGAAAAAAACACACACAAAACAGTATGTCTTTAATGTTTAGATAAGTAAAGCAATAACAATAAATTGTAAATCAATACAAATGTAACACGTAATTATAAAAAGTACAGTCTAATTTCTAAATTTAATCAAACAGTAAAGCAATAGAGGAACGAATCGAATGCGTAATCTCAATTTGGTCTGGAAATTGTCAACACATTCGCAGTAAAGCTAGCAATGTTTCTAAGTTTTAGCATAGTAACATTTATTTCTACTTATACGCATTCTAATAGGTAATTGCCAATTAAATGATGTAAGTTTTGTCAGCTATGCTAAAAATTCAACTTATTGTCAGAGAACATATAACAGACAAACAAACAAACAACAATAAAAAGATAAAAAGCAAAAAAACAAACAAAAAAACAAAGGTTAACGTTTCTGTTTTGTAAATGGCTAGTACACAAGAACCCCAATTGAATACGTGTGTGTGAATGTTGTGAAAATAATGTAGCAAGTGATTTTAAGAAGTGTAAAGGTTCTATCAATGCTTTGTGTCCTTTTTACCTTCGTATACCTGTTTCGATTATTTTTACCCGTTGTTAAAAATTTGTAACATATTAAAAATCTACACATAAAAACTACATTTTGGAACATTTCATGTAATTTGCATTTTAACACCGCCGACAAATAAAATTTGAAGTCATTGATATGAATCAAATTTAAATAAAGGGAAACGGAATATGTACATGTTTTATATTGATGATATTTGCAATAGACAAGAAACCACAACTATTGAAAGTTTTCTTATTTATTCAGCAGTACATGATACGATATGCATAGTTATTTAAATTTTGTTAACAAATTTTGCATGTAGACGAATAATATTAAGATATGCATATATATCATACGACCTACCTATAATCAGTGCTCAGTTTTACAAAGAACTAGCATTTAGAGTATAATGAAAGTATAGAGGCTACTAATTAAGGTTTTGAAATGTCTAGACTTTATATTGCTTTTATCTGTAGAAAAACTGTTTGAGCGTAACATTCGGTGATAATCGTCTAAGTTTCTCTGAGAAATACCCAACAGAAAGTATGCAAGAGAAAATCCTGAGCTATTTTGTATAATTGACTTTAAGGAAATCAATAATAAGTTTACGGGTTTCCTTCACTTAGATGGATTAGAGGAGAACGGGTTATCTCTTTGCATTAGAATATAACAGATAATTCGTTTATTCATGTTTGCTTCATCGTTTAAAAGGGTTGTCAGTTGCGGAGAAGTTATAGATTCTTTGTTTGCTTAGATTTGATTGAATTTCTTAGATACAATTATAATTATAGTTTTTGCATTACAATTTGATATGAAGCAGACTCATAGAACTTGTCATTCTACCGAAGTTGTGAGAAGAAAAAATAGTAATCAGTAAACAGGGTATTAAAATATGTTAGTATAAGATAATCTATCATTTAAAAATATCTACAATGCTATGATAAAATTAGTTATTTGAGGATTTTGGTTCGTAATTTTCAAAAAGTTACGGGCTCTCAAAATTATCTTGGCATATGCAAAAACATTGCAACAAACAACATTTTTCAAAATCATACTGAAAAGGATGACCGATTTAATTAATAAGTAGTCAATAGTATCATTTAGCAGACTAATTTAAAGAATGTTTAAGCTTTCATTTGTCAAACAATTCTGACAAACAAGACATGAAACAAATTTCTACAATTATGCATGTTTGATCTTCAATGACATACAGACATGATCATTATTTTAACCTTTAAAATATGAACACCGCTAACTAAAGTTTAAAACATGCATGTTTGACTACAATGCTGGCCAGCTTTGCATGCCTTTCTTTTATTATATTAAAGTTAAAGTAAATTGTTTGTATTTTCAGATCATCTCGATTGATTTCAATCTCGTTCAAATCGTTTTCTTGAAAGACTGGCTACGATTTCAAGGTAATGATTAGTTTGACTATTGCAAACGAAATGATATAAATTTTTTGTCTTAAGTAAGCAGTAAAATATTGTACATTTTGTATCATAACATACCTTTTGCTGTACATTATTTCAAATAATTATGTTAAATTATAGTTTGTATTTCGCTCTACGTGATATCTCCTGTCTTATAGTTATTTTGCCTAAGTTGTGAATGATATATTCTAAGTTTATATTATACTTTTATCTTTATTGCCCTAGTATATTTGCATTATTCAAATACAAAAATAATGACAACATTTTGCAAATTCTTAATTCTATATCATTGACATCATTCTAAACTTTTGAATGTTTAAATTCGCATGGGAGTTGTACAACGTTAACGGTGTTGCAGGTGCATTCTTGAAAACCAAACCAGCTGTTTTATTAGTTCGTCTCAAATTGCATAGTTTCAGTCCGTACTTTAGAAGCAAATCAACAAGGAATGATGAACGATATCTTATATCTTACCGGAAGCTATTGATTTTGTAACAAATCTCATTAAATTATCGCCATTATCTAAAAATATATCTCATTAATTATCTAATACATTGGCGGTATTTTGTTTTCAGAGGAGTGTTAGGGATGGAGAAGGAAGACTTAAAGCGACAAGTGGAGATGTTACGGATCCATAAGGACTTACAGCGAATGTTTGTCTCTGACGCAGTGAAAGAGTAAGTGTAAAATTAGAATCCGACTTATTTATCAGAGATTTCCTACAGTAAGCCATTATCAAATCGATATCAGCAGCACCGCAGAACACATAAATTTATTCGAAACATAGCAAAACAACATTTTCTTGATTATAGATAGAAATCACGAATATAATGCCGTGTTCGTTTCTATGATATTACCGTTGTACTAGTTTCCTTATTTATGGTTAAGGTTTATATATTAAAAGATTGACAAAAAGAAGGACAATGTTTATGAATTGCAATTTAAAATCATCAAAGTAAGAATATAAACGCAAGGTTACAATTTTCCTGAATAATTAAAGACAGATGTAGCATAAAGTCTACACGATTTATTGGAGCATCAAAAAGGTCCGTAGTGATTATTGAAATATAATTCCAGTGCATCTTTGAAATAATTTCAATATTGGAAACTACCTAAACTGATTCTTATATAATTTCATAGTCATTATATGATTACTCAATCATTATAACTAAAAACAAATACAAAATTTACTTTCGTATTTAACAAATTAAACAACTTGTAAGCTAACTTCATTATAATACATATACTGACTTGTATTTTAAGGCTGCAGGCGTAAAAAAATTGCTCCAAAAGAAGCCTCGAACTAGTGTTAGAAAAAATAATATAATTGAATTGCCTTTTCGTTAGATCGAGACGCATCATTTCTGCAAAGCAGCTTTAAACGCAGACAAATCATTATATGTACGTTACCGAATCCTTATGACGCTTCCAAGTTAAAACGAATGGTGTTGGAAAATTCCAGAAATTATAAACTAATCATCGCCTAATTCCCATGGCAGAAATTTTGTTTCATTACTTCCTGATCGGAATTTGACATTTCCCTTTTCTTGATTATTCCTTTCACAAACATTTTATGGGTTCAATATAGTTGATTCCAATCTAGTATTAATGTGCGGTTATAATGACCGATGTGGGAATAGCAAAAATTCAGGCGTAATTACAAAAACATTAGTTTCAACAACTGAATCCAGAAATATTCGGTCTATGTTTAATCGATATTAAAATGAATGGAAAGATAAAAAAAGATAGCTATGTTTACTGAAGTGACTCGAAACATCTCCAGCTAAAAGGCACACAGTGGGGGATGTCTATGATATTTTAAATAAGGTTGATACTTTCATCAAAACTCACCTGAACGATTTTATACAAGAAGTGATCATGTTTTATTGTAGAGATTAAAGTTATGATTCCAAGTGAAAATAGTAATACTAAAATCCTTATTGCCGAAGGAATTCCACTGATGTTTCGGGACTTGTACTTTTGTCTAGATTTTTTACCATATAATAAAGGTCTTGACTAATTGACCAAAGTCTTGTGTGCAAAATTTAAGAACAGTCACTGACCCACTGACCAGAACAACCGTTTTAAGTTCAAAATTACATGAGTATAAAAACGTTTTCACTTGAAATTATTATATAATAAAGTCAAAGTCCACTTATCCAAGTCATTTATGCAAATGATCCAATGTGACAAACAATTATACTTATCTATCCTTTTCATGTCATTCAGCTTATTGTTATGCACATAAAGTATCTTATCTACATCCTCGAGTATAAAACCACGTGCTTTCTTTAATATTATGAGTAATAGTATTCTAGTTTTTGTTGGACCAATAAATAGAACATTCATTATGTTACAGGTAGAGTTTCGACGGACATGATATCAATTTTCAAAAACGAAACATACATTATTTAGCGTATTTGTTTGCAAAATGTCAGAGATTTCAATTCAGTTTCTGAAACTTGACAAGTAAACATAGTTAATGATGACTTTGTCACAATTTTGCCGATCAATAACCAAGAAGAAAGTGTCGCTTCTGTTGAGCATAGAATATCACGACGAAGTGGCGGTTGTTCACTATATTTGTAATTCAAAGTTAATCCATTTTCTTATCCTATTGGGTACATTAACAATTAAATTACGTTACAGCTGACGCCAACATGAATGATATCAAAATTCATCAGAATATGTAAACAAGTAGTACGTGCAGACATAACAATCGTAAATTGAATCTAAGTATTTCCTGAAATATTTATTAAAAGTTTATGCATGGACGATAAAAGTAACAATAATATAAAAAGGAGTTGACTGAAATGACGAACCAGTTTCAAAATTGTTGATAACTTTTTTATTCATTAAACTTGATCTGTATGCCGTTGTTTGCATTATACAAAATAGTGTAAAGGCGCGCTTAATGTTATACTGTAGGCGTCAATGAAAAATAACTCTTTTTCACTTTAAACAGTCTTTATTTTTGGTGTGTGATAAATAGAATATTAATTTCGTGTAAGTTCGTTGCTGAATTTATTGAACTGGTTGAATAAAATAATATTATGCTCGTCAGCGGCTCGACTAGTATAATTTTTATTCAACTCGTTCAATAAATGCAGTATTGAACTTACACTCATTCAACATCCTCGATATCTTAATGTATAGTTAATTATATGATGGTGATATTTAAACAGATGACCATTAAATCAAGTCGGTCGTTGAAAACAAGTGGAACCACATTAATCCTGAAACGAACAATTACAAACGTTTTCATTATGCTTTATTAATATACTGAAGAACAAGAACACTCAAACGTTTTCTTCTGAAACAGTTAAATTAAATGCAGATATTGTCTCAAAGACGTAGAAAACATTATTCATTTCTTTTATCTTTAATAATTATATACGGTGTACATTTGAAATATTGTGGTGCATTTAAACATTGTAAAATAGAAGAAAGTATTACACGTTCCTGAAAATAATGTATTAATTTAGACTATATCATCTCACTTCATGATAAAGTTTTCGTCTCATAAAATATGTACATAAGTTTTGCAAACATTGGAACAGTGTCTTAAATAAAAATGGATAATTATATACTTTGACTTGTATGGCTGATTTATCTAACTTCCAGTCGTATATGGCTATATTGGTTTATGTGTGTCAGTACATTTATCTAATCTTGTATGGCTAATCTTTTCTCTTTCTTTGTCATATTCATTTGCATAATTGATTTAGAAAAGTACTAGCCTGGCATAACATTTTTTATGAGTAATATTTATGCTGAGCTTGTATATTTTTTACCTTCTTATTACAGCATGATTTGCTTCATTGACCAAAATATAAACGAAGATGGTCTAATAGTGCCTCCTGACAAGAAGAAGAACCCCTGGGATAATTCAAGAAAGTGTTCAATACTGTGAAGTGAGACAGTTTTGTAAATATGAAAGGTCGCCCTTTTTGTAATCAATTATCATGTACAAATGAGTTAGAATATATGTGTGTATAGAGTTTTATAGAAATTGTGTTGTATTTATTATAATCAGTAATTCATATAGACCATTAGCTTAATTTTGTAGTGCCGAAAATTCAGAGAGAAAAACATCTTATATTTATATTTGACTAAATTTCGATGCCCTGACAGAGTTGAACAGTTGTAAAATTTTCAAGCATATTAAATTTTATTGTTAAAAATGTTAAAACGATACCACATTTTAAAACGAAACCATTTGTTAAACGATATCTTATTTACTAGAACGACTCTATTTGATCTAACTTTATTATAATGTATAAACAATCACTTCGTCTGATCTTGCTTCACTTGATATCACGTAACCATATGAGATTATTAGTGTATTTTACAGTTACCAACTGAAAATAGAAAATGAAACTGTTTTCAGAAAATTGTAGAAGTGTTAAATTGTAATGTTATTCTAACAATGTACTAATATATATCGTACTAATTGTTCACATAACATCATTTTCTTTAAAAAAATCTTTTTACCAATATTCTTAAGATGTATAATTACAGTTATTTCCATTTATATATTTTGAATCTGAGAGAATTCGTTGAAGGTTGATATCAGCAAGTCTCGAAGGAAATAAATCAATTTTAAACATAATTTGAACAGACTGTTTGTTTTGCCTTTAATACCTTTCGGTTGAATTACTTCATTCTCACAATTAATTTGATTATCTTACAAAATGCATTTGAATTCTGTCTGTAATCAAATATGTACACGATTTCAGGATTTCCCTTTAATTAAAAAAGAAGATATTTAACTTATCATATATTTTTAAAATGATTACCTTGAAATTGAATTCATTTTCATTATCAGTATGTTTATATGATACACGAATGTTAATTAATTTACTGATTCTAGTTATATGTAATATTTATGTAGATTTTCAATACTTCAATGCTTGTATATATAATGACGATGGACATAATCAACTGAACACCACGTCCATATATTAATATAATATTTGTCTGGAAATTGTTAAAGATACATGTACATTAAATTATTTATGAAACTATAGAATTTTGAGGTCAAAAAATCGCTAGATCTTCACGCATGATGTACAAACGAACCATTTCATATGAAATGAAGTGTTAAAGTTTTGTTCGAATCGATTACCTATAGTTACTTTAATAATATTTGTTCTATGTTAATATAACAACTGCCAATACTTTTAAGTAATCTAATGTTATTCAGGTGATACAGATTTGTAGACACATATGATGTATTGAAAATACTGTAATATAATATTTGTATTTCCATTGTAAATATGCACTTGCATAAATAGATGTTTTGTTGAGTGAAATAAAATTACTTATTCATGTCTGCATATGTTTCATCTTCTGGTTTTTAAATGAGCGATGTTGCTGTTGTTTTTTTTGTTGTTTTTTTTGTCTAGCTAAAAATGTTTTCAGTAAACGTTATACAATTTACCAACTATATTGTGTCACCGAGGCAAAAGTTTGTACGTCCTAAACAAAGCAAAGTAATGAAGGCATGCGACATAAAGCAAATATATTGACATACTTAGCAAAGATTTGTTGTCTCCAAATAAGCAATATTATCAATACCATAGTTTCTTTCCAAATCCGATTCATGCAGTGATTGGAAAAACAAGTAAGTTAAGAGAAAGGCTAATATTTTGTAGAAAGCACACGCACAGAAAAAAAAAATTTGCGGGAACAGTTTTGCAGAAAATAAAAACAACTACACACATTGACCCTCACCAAAACAAAGAAAGATAACAACTAAAAAACAACAACAGCGTCAAAAAAACGTGAGAGATTTGATATATGTTTCTATATTTTTAGAATAACGTTAATAAACAAATGTAGTTTCGACAGTTTTTGAGATAGCAAACTTTGTTTTTTTTTGGAATTATTTGAATCTCTATCATTTATTCACATTTAATTTTAAGAAATGGTATAACAAATAAAATGGTTTTTGACTTATATTATGTATTTTACTGTGAGTCACGTGTTTGGTAATGTCGTGAAAGATCACGGTATGCAATGTGATGCTAAAACTCCTGAAATATATGTACCTTAATATAGTTTACTCCTTAAATGTCAATATTCTTGTTATAAAACTTGTTTTAAAATATGTAACATTATGCTCCTTTCATTATTTAAGAATTATTGTTCATGCTAAAAGCATGATTTTTACATCTCTTTTGCGGGAACATTGTCTATATATACTGAAGAATTTATTGTACAACTGTTCAGTTAAAATCGCTTGCAATAAAAGACTGTTGGAATTCTTTAAAAGTGTTTCCGAAATATTCTTAGTTGTTAGACAAAAAGTAAATGGTGAATGTAAATGTAAATGGTAACAAAAGATTGGTCCTGCGAAACGGTTCTATACATGTATTTATACATGAGCTTAATAAAATATAGCAATCTAATTATAACAATCTTGTGCTGTTAACAAATGTTCTTTTCTATTACATGTTGCTATATATGTTAACTATTTGAATATATTAAGAAGAAATTCTACGTCATAAGAGGGATTGTAGTGGATTTTTGTTTGTTTGTTTGTTTCATTTTACGCCTTTTTCCAACAGTATTTCAGTCATATAGGCGGGTAGTTTCCTAACCATCGTTCCTGGAGAGTTACACCAGTACTAGACTACCTTCCTCCGTGCTAAACTACCAAAGCATCTCCCGAGGATCGAACCCACGCCAGAGAGGTAACTGGATTAGAAGTCATCGACTCTAACCCCTCGACCAGGGAGGCGGTTGAAATTGTAGTGGAAATAAATTAGGAGTTATTAAAGATAACTTTGCTGATTATATAACATTACGTTTCTTTGAAAAATAAGAATTTAAAACCAAAAATTTTAAATAATTTTTAAATTTTGAAGTTAACATGTTTTTAAAGAAAATTCAGGCGGTTTTTTGTAAAAATTTCCCAAAGTTTTAAAAAAAGAAAAGCGTTTCATTAAAAAACGATATTTCTTTTAAGTTTTCCCTGTATACAGGAGATACAAAGCCCCTTTTAACGAAAAAATTAAAAGATGATTTTAAAACAAGTTAAAAAAGTTTACAAATTAAAAATGTTGTAATTTTTAAATTTGTGATTTTTTTGTTAAAAGACAATGAGACATTTTTTATTTTATAAGTTTTTTTCCGAAAAAAATTTATTTTCTTTTCAAAACTTAAACAAAAATTAACTGTATAAAAGAAAGATTTAAAAATTTTTCATTTTAAAAACAGTTTTGATTTTTATTTGATTTTTAAGGGTTTTGAGAGTAAAAGTTAAACAAAGATTCAAGCAATGTGATTCATCTAAACGCGTTAAGGCGTCATTCATCAATGACTAGTTTCCCTCTGTTGTTTATTTAGATGTGGATGTTTTGTCAATACATCAAGGTTTAGAAATTTTAGTTTTAGATACTACACGAATGTTTATGACAATATTCCCCCGAAAGCATCAATATGAAAATTACTTATACAGCCGGAAATGACTGTTGTCACAAACAATTACACGATACATCATGATTGCTGAAAGAATCTCACATCATATATTAGAAAGGTACGATCACTACCACAGCAACGTAACGCATAACAAACCCAAAAATAACATTTATTGTAGATTATTTGATGAACCATATTTTGACTCTGATATTGTGATAATGTATTACTTGTAGGGGATTACGGGGTTAAGGTGTCGTAAAATACAAGACGAAGTATTTATTTTGTTTTCTTTCTTTGCTCCTCATAATTATGTTTATTGATTATTTTCTCCTCAAAGTGATGTTAAGTAAATCTCGTCCTCATATATATGTATATCAGTCTTTGCTCCGCTTATAATCTATTTTTGAATTGCGGGAAAATATCACGTATTATGTGTATCTTTCCTTTTTTGAGTTGAGGGAAAAATCGTTATAAATACACGTCCTTTTTATTGTTTAAATTAGATTCACATTTAACTAAGGACTTTTTTATTAAAAAGATATTCTTATTCGGAAAAGGTGCATTTAATTATATTTGATTTTAAGTGAATATTTTAAATTATGATTAGAAAATTAAAGATTTAAAATGTCTGTCTGTTGGTGTTTAAGTTAATCTTCACCACAAATATGTTAAAATATAAGTTTCAATTTATAACAATGAATGAACATGAAAATATTTTGATGAAAAATACAAGGGTTCTCGAAATAAAGAAAATGGAGCTGTATTGGATATAAATTTTATCGCTGATATGAAATACAAAAATGAATGCCATAAAATGTTACATGAGAAATTTAGAAAATTTGCCCTACATTGAAAGCAAAAATACTTAATCACTACAGGGAACGGCGTACGACACCAAGCATCATATAAGATATATATCATAAACTAAATATGTATTCTAAAGGGAATTCTTTGACAAGTTCGAATTACATGTTTCTCTTATTTTCTATGACAGTAAGTACTTGCTTCGCTCTGTCACGTGATATTGTTCTAGTTTTTTTCTCGTTTTATTTAGATATTTTTGAGATACATTTATAACAAGAGAGTCTTGTTCGTAGAAATAAGACTTTATACTGATCCAAGCATGATCAAGGCGGTAAGATAAGAGAATTAGAAATTAGAAATACATTCGTCTTTTTGTTACATTTTCATCTTTAACAAAACAAAACAAGGACTCGAACCTGGTACTCTTGTAGATTAATTGATGAACCATATTTTGACTCTTATATTGTAATAATGTATTACTTGTAAGGATAACGGGGTTAATGTGAATCTAATCTAAACAATAAAAAGGACATGTATTTATAGTAATAGTTTGTGATTAAGGCAGTCAGTATATCTAAATAAGAATTAGATTCATAATTTATATTTATAATCATTCCAGTTCTCGAACTTGAACAGGGCCTAATGTAGTAAATTAATAACATGTTCTGCATAGCATTAATGCATAATATACTCAAATCTTAAACATGCACAAACAATAAAATAAATCATTCATTAAACATAAAGTTTCTCCCATACACGAGTTGAGAAATGTGATTTTTGTCAAATTGTATCTTAAAGTATTATAGATAAATTTGTCTGAAACTGAAACTTTGAAGTTACTGCAGTTGCAGTACACGTTTTATGTACATGTACGTGTATTTCATTTCTAATTAGCTTATCGCTTTGATCATGCTTAGATCAGTATAAAGTCTTATTTGTCCACAATCTTTACTATTTACCTAAACACAATACGGTCTGTTTCTCATAAAGCTTTTACTCTTCAATCAAATATATCATTGATAATGTCTCATAAATCAAATATGTCCATTGCATTCATTTTCTTCAATTATCAACAAGTAAATTAATATGATATTATAAAACGAAATAAACGTGTGAACAGTGTACATCAGTATACATCAAAATTTATATTTAATATAGTCATGCCAGTTTTCGAACTTGAACAGGGCCTAAAAAAGTAGATTAATAACATGTTCTGCATAGCAATTAATAAATGCGACGAGTAATTAATTTCCAGTCATATTTTAGATACAGATCGACAGAGCACAATTTATTATACCTTATCAGTTATCATTTATCATTATAACAGAGTTCATAAAATATTTGCCGACATCTAAAAATGTATGTCATCAATCAGTTCCATTGACAGTTTATTTTAAGAACGGAGAAGATGGAAATGGAGAAAAGGAGCAAGAAACCTGAATAAATATGGACAAGCAAAGAATGAATGGTAAGTTTACAGTATGATTGCCCTTATATTCAAAGATGTTTACAGTAAATCATTACTACATCTATACCACCAGATAAAAAACATTTATATAATTAATTTAAAAAAGCAAGTCAAAATACTTTATTATAGATTTTTTAGGGTATAAAACTCTTTACTATTTTAGAGAACAATTTGTAAGCGGTCGTATAGCTCAGATACGTTTTACAAGAGTACCAGATTCGAGTCCTTGTTTTGTTTTGTTAAAGATGAAAATATAACAAAAAACGATACTTTTTTGCTATTGCTTTCTATATGTTAATGTTTGTGATTTAGGCAGTCAGTATATCTAAATAAGAATTAAAACAAAAACGAGAAAGAGAAGCTTAAAGTGAACACATTGAAAATTAAGCACTTGTTTATTAAGACCTATATACAAGTTCAAAGACTTACAGTCTCGTATCTGACTAGCTTACAGAGCTTGTAAGCAGACAAGTTATGGCTATATTGACCTATTATTATGGCTGCAAATGCGAAATTTGTTTCATTACTGCATAAGACGCTTCTAACAAGTATTAAAGAAATAATGGACTAGCTTCATCTTGAAAAAATCATGTAGATACACTATGCCTACAAAGCAACTATGAAATCTGGTAACAAAGTGATCCCTCGGAAGCATTTATCACAACAAAATTACAAGAGAATTGCAGACTCGCTTTGATTGAGTCTGCACATGAAAGCAGACAGATCATTTACGTGCAAGTACCGTACCGTGCCGTAACGAATACTCCCAAACTAAAACGTATGGTGTTGAAAAATTCCATACATTAATATACTAATCATCACATAATTCCCATGATAACTTTGGCTCATTACTTTCTAATAGGAGTTTTACACGTCCCTTTTCTTAATTATTCTTTTCACTTACGTTTTATGAGTTCAAGATAACTTATTCAATTCTAAAATTGATTTGCGGCGATAATGACTCATATGGGAATAAAATGTTTTCAAGAATAATAACGAATACAAAGAAAATGATTTACAAGTAGAATCTGAATTATTCATATTATATTTAATCAATTATAAAATATTTAATGTAAGGTTAACAATGGATAGATATTAACGCAGCTCCGAAACATGCCCAGACAAAAGGACTACCGTAAGGCACACACCGATTGCTACTTTCATCAACCCCATCAAAACATGTTGATGCAGATATTGATTTAATCTTATTGTACAGATAAAAGCATGGTTGGTTACAAGTAAAAATGTAGTGTTAAATCTTTATTATTAATGTGTCTCTATTAAGTTTTACATGTCGGGACTGGAATTATGTTTTCGAGATTTATGTTCCTTTTGGTTAGGTCTGGACCAATAACTTTTAATTTAAGATCATTCGCTCCTCAAAATATGTTTGTTCCGAATCATCTTTTCAAGTGTGAAAAATTGCTAAACAAAACAAGTAAATGCTTTCATTTAACCTCGACTATTCGATAAGAATAAATAGAGCTATTGTAGTCCCCCGAGCGTCGGCGTCGGTGTCGGCGTCGGCGTAACCACTTATGTTAAAGCTTTTGTAATACCTAAAAAAAATTCAAAGTCCATTGACATATGGCTTTGAAACTTAGCACACTTGTTCATCATCATGACCTCAACCTGTAGACGTGAGGAAGTATGTGTATCAAGCATTTTGACGGAATTATGCCCCTTTTTCTACTCAGAATTTATCTTAAAGTTTTTGTAATACCTCAAATATTTTCAAAGTCCATTGGCAAATGGCTTTGAAAAATTAAACATATGTTCACCATCATGACCCCCAACCTGTTGTTAGGAGGAGATAACGGTATCAAGCATTTTGACACAATTTTGCCCCTTTTTTCGACTTAGAATTTACGTTAAAGTTTTTGTAATACCACAACTATAGTCCATTGACATATGGCTTTAAAACTTTGCACTTGCTCACCATCATGACCCCAACCTGTAGACAGGAGGAGATAACTCTATGAAGCATTTGGCAGAATAATGCCCATTTTTCATCTTAGAATTTACATTTAAGTTTTCCCCTGATATTTTCATATTCTATTGACATATGGCTTTGAAACAAGTTGAAATTTTATACTCTTCTTTGAATGCATAACAGGACTCTCTCCAAGGCATATAACACTTACATGGTATTAAAGAAAAATTTGCCCTTTTGTTAACTTAGAAAATTTTACATTATCAAGGCTAGCGCTCTTTTATCAATCACTAAGAATAGTCGACCGTTGCTGTCCTACCGACAGCTCTTGATTATTATCCTAGCCTATTTTCATTTTGACTTTCCGTAAACCCTGGTAGAGCCTCCTTAATGACAATATTTTAAGATTAGAAAAGTACATTAAACGAGTTAATTCTTTCTGTTGATTAAATTTGATTTTAAATTAAAGTCTTGATGTAATAATGCCCTTATTCAAGTTAAACTTAGCAATGTGACAGACGACCATAGTTTTATTAGTCTTTTTCATCAATCAGCTAATCATCATGCTCAGATGCTATATAATATCGCTTCGAAATTGCAAGAATTAGCTTCATAATATCCCGGTGTATGACATCAAATGTGTCGACATGACACTTCCTTTTTTTTATGTCACCCATATAATGACCATACACAGAAACTTATAAAAATCGACTATATAAGCTATGTGCTCTAAAACAAGTATCCTGAGTTGAGTTGGCCACCTCAAAAATCCGAGCGTGCACTACATGAAACGTGCCGACGTGATAGTAAAGTGAATACAGTTATATTTTGCTTAATTTACATTGAACGTGCTTAAATATTGTGATAAAAGTGCTTACAGAATACCTAGAATGAAAACAAAATGTCGGAATACATTATTGGAAGAGAGTTGGGTACGCCTGAAATCATCGCCAAACCTTCCAAATAGCAGCTTGATATTTTGTTCAATTTATATTTCATTTATATATTATTAGCATTTTAATTTTTACGTATAATATTCAACATTCCAGGTTAACAACCTCTCAAGAAATGACCATAAGTTTATAAGATATAAAAACATAATTATTGTACTATTGTTAAAGTTTTGTCAAATATTTCTTTAGATATAGCTTGATACACTTTTAATGTTATAAGAATAAAATTTAACGTTATTGTCGTAGCATATTTGTTTGCAAAATGTCAGAAGGTACTATTATGTACTTATATTGTTGCTGTTTCGAGGACTTAAAAGTGACTTTGTTCGGATCTATTCTGTAGCAAGAATTCATACTGATTTTTCTCATAGTTTTATCGATAAAACTTCGCTTAAAACTGCCGAGAGTAGATCGTTTTGGAATTTTCGAGCATATTTGACTGAATTGTTTAAAATGTCACCATTTGTGGAGCAAACCGATATCTAAATTTAAAACACTTGTTTTTTTGTTCACTCACTGTGGGTAAGCATCTTTGGTCACGTGACCACAAAAGTCAACGTACACGGCTAAAATAGCTCGGCTGAGGTAAGTTATTTAGTGATTCTTTTTTTTATCGAGCCGATTTAAATTATGCTACATAATCTATCGACCGCGGCATTTCCGATGCATTTGGTGTCGTCAAACGTTTTGCACTTTTTGAGAACATTCAAACAACATTTACAAATTTGTCGATGACAACGTACACACAAAAAGTATTGATAATAAGTTTATAAACGATACTCATTTTAGTGCTAAGTAAAATTTACATTTTTAAAAGGTATAAGAGAATGTTTTAATAAAATCAGAAAGGGTGTCGTGCTGTCATTACTTATATTTATTCAAAAATGTTGCTTACCCACGGTGGAACTATTGGTATATTTTGTGGAGGTGTATCAATTTTTTAATCATTTATTTTGTATCAATAGTTCTAGAAGGCAACAACGATCTTATACAAACTGTAGTTTTGCCTTTATTACTTTTCCATTTAATTACTTCGTTCTCACAAAATATTTGATTATCTTACAAAACACATTTGAATTCCGCCTGTAATCAAATATGTTGTCGAATTTTTGAAACATTTAAAACTCATTAAGATCAAATTCATCATTGATTTTGATTTCCCGTTATTTAAAAGAGAATATATAAAACGTTACCAGATATTTCAAAAGGTAACCTTGCATTTGTACAAGCTATTTAATGTTGATTCTTTACTGATTATTATTCTATTTAAATCTGTATGTTATTACAATATTTTCACGAGTTTCACGAGTTTAATGTATGTCTTATTTAGCAAAGTCATACTTCTTTCAACATTTCTGACATGTTATGCAGGCATGCATTGTTAATGTATTAATACGACATGAATGTTCTATTTAACTTATTTCAGTGTATGGAAACAAATTTATAATAATAAAAATATCAAAGACTCACAGTTTTGCGTTTGTATTTATAGTTGATTGACAAATGAAAGCAATAGGATCGTATATCAATGAACTAAGTACAAACCTTTTAACGGTATACAGTAATGGATGGTTGCAAATATAAAATAGACATTGATATATACAGGAAGGGCTTTATTTGAAATACGTACTTCAAACTAATACCGTTTCGTTCTACATTTTGTTTGAAATGGAAATAACAATCAATTAGGATGATACATCAAAACTGACATATTAGATAAAAGAGAATGATGGAATATAAACTAGGCTAGCCTCATTCAATCATCTTGTTTGACAAACCAATACGTTTATGTAATAACATAAAGTCTCGATGGTATACATTTTCAAATAAATAATTATAAATGAAGTTTTGCAAACATATTATCAAATTACTCCTTTAATGCATTTTCTAATAATGAAAAGTGGAGAATATGCATAAATGTAGATCTTATACTACATTTATCGAACGAGTTGAATAAAATCATAATATGCGAGCTTCTGGCGGGAACAATATTGTTTTATTAATCAAGATCATTTAATTTAGTATTGAATCTACACAAATATAATTATAATCTTTTTATAATATATTCGAACCGTCGCGATAAAGTGATATCACACTAGTGTAGATAGCATTATTACGCAGCGCCGAGGTTTGTGTGATAAATATAGATTGTGGATATTTGTGAACACAAAGAAACAATTAAAACATAAAAAGGAAAAAGAAAGAGTCCATAAAGAACGTCTAAAACGGCAAAATTGAAAGTTTTATTTAGCCTGTTTATGGACTGGAAATTGCAAAGTTCACATCCACGCCCCACTAGCACCAACTTAAGCATAAATTAATATTAAACATGAAATTGTAAACAAACACAGTACTGTATTCAAGTAAGGAATAAGGGGATAAACCAACTGAAAAGGCATATAAAGGTTTCTTTTTAAAAAAACACACAAACATACACAATCCGTTGAATTTTAGGGGGACTTTTTAGTCTTTGAATAACAAAGGCCCGACATTAAAACTTAAAATAAAGCCCTTACAAAAAATTTTAAAAACCGTTTTTTAGCTAATTATTAATACTTTTCGTTACCCTTAACAAAGGTAAAGTTACATGTGTGCTATAAAATTCAAGATGTGTTTGATTTCTTTTTATTCCGTAAAATGATTTGTAACATTAATATTTTCTTTTTAACAGCACAATAACAGCAATATGGAAATGTTAATTCAATGTATCATAATTTATACAAAACAAAAACTATGAACTCTCAACAGAATACAAATGAATCATATTTGACAAGACACACATTTAAATGGGTTTTAAAGAAACTGCAAGGAGACATAGACAGGGAGAAATTGCAGAAAAAATAAGTCAAGAATATTGATGGATAATTCTATAGATAACATATCTAGTACGATTCATCTCGTACAAAAAAAGAATGCCGAATTACAGAACAAAATGAATTCAAAGCACTAAAATTTGAAGATGCAACATGTATTTTTTACCTTCAGTCTTTTTCTCTATAATTATGCGGTTTAAAATAACATATCCCTTTGGACGCGGGAGTGGCCTGCTAATATTAGTTATTACTGTAACACTTTTTTATGTTTACAAAACCAATTAGGGATACACACTTTTCAAACATTAAGATCGACTGAAGTTCACTGAACAACGATAACACTTTCATAATTAAATTAAATGTGTATTTAAATATAATACATGTATAAATCTTCTTTTGCTTTGAATACTTTATTTTTAAAAAGGGGTCCAACCGTTTAAAGAAATTAATAGAACAAATTTTGCTTCTATAAAAATTTTAAATGTTTGCATTTTTATTTTTTTTACCGGGTTTTTAAACCAATTAAATAAAATTTTAAAATTTATCTTTAAAAAATGTCAGACTTGGTTTCTTTAGCTGAAAAGAAAAAATTTAAAGACAAATTTAAAAATTTTAAAAAAGGGAAAAGTTACGAAACTATAAATCTTTTACGGTAAAATTAAGTGGAAATGGCAGATGCGATGCATCATTTTCTAACATAATGACTGATTAAATTGGTTAACGGCTCAGGGCGTAATTTATAACCAACAATTCTAGAAATTCGTGATTCATCTATTAAATGCTTGGAGTGTTTAGGCCTCGGGTTTCCTCTTCATTTAGATGTGGATATGTAGGCAATACACACACATCATGTTTATGAAACTATAGTTTAAAATCGAGAGTTCTATATAACTCACTACAAGAAATTTTGTGACAATATTCCCGTAAACATGTTATGAAAAATCAATATGAAAACTATTCAGACAACATGAAATGATTGGTGCTACGGAAGATAACAAGATGATAAATTAGATCAGTCTAAAAGTAACTCAAATCATCTATAAGAATTTGCACAATCACCAATGGCATGGTAAAACAACAATGTAAAGCTTATTTGATAAACTATGCAGTAACATTTTTGTTACAAATTTTTTTAATATTCTTGTTCTGGAGAAATGAAACAAATAAACCGATAATGGTTTTGAATTTAACGCAAATTTATTCCAATGCGTTGTAAACAGTTAAAATTAAAATGCTGCATCTTCATTTTATTGCAAAATGAAATCAAAGTTAACAAGTCTCTATCGGTCAACAACCCATCTCGGAAGGTTTCTCGGAGGACCAAACTCGTTTTGTTTCAGTTTGTACTTGGTGGCTTTGTCCTTTTTAAATTTTTAGTGAGGTTTATAACGTTTTATATAACAAATAAAAGCAATGCAAAAAGGGACACTATGTCTGCTAGAATGTCAGAATAAACTGAGAAAAATTCGATGTTTGGAAAGCTTTTGAGAGCCAAACGCAAAACCTTATGACGAAATATAATAATCAGCTCAAGTGTACGATTATGATACATTATAATCTTCCTCCGACCGTTTAAATACTCTTCAATAGACTTTTTATATATTTTACAGTACTTAAGTACATTGATAGAAGAACATACGATGGCATGTGTAAATTAATACTCTAAATCGCTTTTTAAATTACATTATAAGCTTAAATGCCCGTTAAATTCTAGTATTACTAAAAATCACAGAAAAAACAGAGTGGCAGGCCACCGAGCCATTTGTAGGAGAGTGGAGCTTCAATGTGATTGCTTTCATTCTCGCTTAATCTTGAAGCGTGTTTATAGTTGCATAATTCAGAGACCTTAATCTTTAGTCGAAAGACTTGCAAAAAGAATAAAGACTGTTATATTTTGTAGCTATTTTTCAACGTCATGAATTGTATAGTTTGCGTGCGCCGGGTCGCTTTCCTTTTGTCATTTGTCACACAACATATTATTTTGATTTTTCCACTGCGTCATGTTCATGTTCAAGGTCATGTTCCGATATTTGTCTCTTGTAAAATTGTGTACCTAAATTAAGAATTGTGAACAGTAGAGCTGCAGTCCTATAACTTTTGGAACAACCCTCATGAATGAACATTACAGCAAGTATATTGTCTCGGATTTCCATATCGGATTGCATATCTAGATTGTAAAATATTAATACAAAGATACACTAAAGTATGATTTTGCTATGTTCATTCTGCTTTATAACAACCTGTTTTGATGCTTAAACTCATCCAATAATATTTCAAGTCATTTTTACAGTATTCGACATGATTCAATATCAAAAATAAGAAAAAACAGCGACGACGCAAAAATTTATTGATGGGGTATTTTTTTGTACAAAGAGTGTTTTTAAAAAATAAAACTAAACGCTGTTTGGGAAAAAAATCAAAAGTAAAACATTTATTTTTCTTAAAGTAATTGGACCAAAAAATGTCCCACTTTTAAAAGATAAGTATAAAACGCTACATCAAGATAATTTTATTGAATTTTTTATTCCCGTTAAAAAACATAAAGTTTTGGGTTCCCCTTTTGAAAAATTTTAAAAATATTTTGCCTTATTGAAGTTTAAATTTATTGCCTTCTTTTGTACCCGGTGCTATTAAGTAAAAATTTTAAAAGAGGGAAAAAAAAATGTCAGCCCAAGTTGTTAATTTGACGCTAAAAAACTATTAATAAATAGAGTCCAATGTACTTTTTTTTATTTTTATGTTGCTTCATTAAATATAATGTTAAATCGTCTTTAAGATCGGGGAACTGTAAATAACATGCGCCAAATGGTTACATTCATAGCGTAAATAAAAGAATAACAATTACAAATTTGATATACGATTTATCACGCATATTGCAAATATTAAAGGCCAAAATAACGACATCGTATTGCTCATATAATATCAGTACTCTGATAGTATGGCGGACTTGGCAATGACTAGTATAAGTTGCAAGTAGATGTTTCACAATTAATCTTAGTTAAAAATGTTTAAAACAGCAAAATGAACATTACTCACGTTTTTCTTTTCTTTTTCATGAGAGAAATTTTGTTTGAAAAACAATACTACTTACGCTTGATAGAAGAATCTTCTATTACTTTCATTGTATAATGTAGACTTAAATCCGAATTAAACAAAGCGAATGTACTTTTTGTACACCTTAAATAAAAAACCCCATCTCTTTTTACACATGTAAGCAAAGCTATTTTTTTAAAGGAATGTTTGATATATATATAAAACTAGAAAATAGATGAAGAAAAAAGAAATTTTTAATACCATTAAATAGTTAAGGAAATTGCTGTGCACAATGTTTACATGTTTTTGCTTTAATTGATCACATGGATAATGTTTAAATTGCATAAATACTAATTTTGTTCAATAAACAGTTATGTTTTAGCATAACGCAATATGGTTCGTTTAAATTACAAATGTACAGATCTGTTTTCAATCAAGATAAACTATTGGTACTGGTCCTATAAATAAGATATGTTTTATTCGTTTATATTTTCTTAGAACATTGATAAGAAGATCTATATCGTTTGACTGGCAGATATTGTTTAACGAAAAAGCTATGAACAGAAATATATCAAACTCCAAAATTAAAATTATGACAATTCATACAATTTTAACTATGGGATCACTCACAAATAATTAAAATTTATCGTATTTTAAAAAAAAAACTACAATCAGAAAAAAACTGTGTTATTAGTTTAAAATTTTTGGGGATCACGTGGTTAAAGTTTGGAAGTTTATTACCCCCAAAAAATTTTGATCCCTTTTAAAAATATTTTTAAATGAGTATTTTTCTTAAAAAAATTTTAAAAATGGTCTACAAATGCCTATGAAAAATATTCAGCTTTAATTAATAAATTATCTAAAAAAAGCATTTCCCAAAAAAGAAAACAAAATTTTTTTTGCTAAATGTGTTTTTTTAAAATTTTAGTAAAGACATTGACTTAAAACCTTTATGTATGCATACTAAAATGCCTTAAAATGGTACATTGTAGATCTTAACAGACACTTTTACAACTGCATTAACAACTTATCAAGACAATAGTTGTCTTCGGCAAATAATTAATATTTGCAAATTGACTATTCTCATGCGGAATAATTTCCCGGACACCAGCGGATATAAAAACAACAACGTTCTTTGTTTATAGAGAATCAATTAGATTATTCATGAGTAAAACGTTAATTTCCTCTCGACCAGAAGAACATTTACATGTTGAATCTATTAACATTTTCTTGGTTTAGATGTACAACAATATGAATAAACGTCTTTACAAAATAGAACCAAACTAATTGGTTGATAAACGAGTAAATGAACATTTTGTTGCATATTTATGCAATATTCGTGCATGTATTTCGCAACAAGAAAATTAAATACATTTATCCCTTACATTTTATATAATGTACAATATATGTAATATTAAACCAATAAAAATCTGCTCGCTTCAGATGCTTATTGAAAAAGTACAATTCTTTATACTTAAACAGATATTGTTTACATTTTTAAACAGTTTTCATAAAATTATCAAAGATATCTATTGTTTAACAGAAAAACTGATTCTTTTCTACAGATGAGATTTATTTCACCTCAATATATACACATGTATAGCAAAACATTAACTTTTTGGACAAAATATTGACAGAAATGAGGTAGAGGTTTTGTTTGTACTTAAAACTTTAAGTAACCCTATCTATGCAAATGCATCAATAAATATTTAAATGCGTATATATCGAGTCATAAGTACAATGTAATTTTGATTATTTACCGAAATACTTAAGTTAGCCATACTGTAGTTAACGATATTGCAGATACCGTAAACTTTCACCAGCCCAATAAATTAAATGCATTTTTTGAAATGTTACATGCAACACGCAATTCCAGAGACAAGATTCCAAACTTTTGTAAACATTTCTCACACCAAAACCGATCAATAATTTAGAAGCAACTATGTAGATCGTAAACTACTGATGATATTACAACGCGGTTGTTCACTGTTTCCATGCTTCAAAGAAAATCCATTTTGTTACCCCTTTGGGTACACTTACAATCAAATTATGTTACAGCAGACATACAAGATAACAACCTTAATTGGAATCTGTAATAGAGTACGAACTTTCGTGAGAATACGATATTCTTATCTAAGAAATTCTTGAAATATCTCTGATTTATGCCAGAATGCTTAAATGAATGATTAGCAAAGCATATGCGTTTTAATTGTGTTTTTCACGGATCGTTCTGTTTATTGATAGTATTTTACTTTGAAATTCCATATATCCAGATTGTGTTTTTGGTTTTTTTTTTCACAAACATCTTTTGGTTTAATGACTAAGGATCAAGTTTAAGATACTAGTGGACCACTACAAAATAATTCGATAAAACATTTTGTGTATTTATCCTATATAAAACGATACGTATGACCTCATTTCTTATCAATGCTGTACTAGACATGTTATATAGCAAGAGTCCACAACAATCAGGATTGTCATTGACGTCATATGAGAGACACAATTATCCGAACCAAAACGACTTGATCTTTTTTCAACATGATATAATGACTAGCAGTGCTTGGAAGAGCTTTTGCGTTCTTATAATCACAAAATCGTTCGGTAAAATAGTCATCTCTCATACATTTTGACTTTCAAAACATTATTTTATGGTTGTAATTCATAATAATGAATTACCAAACATTCGACAAGATATACTTGTAGTATGTTTCTGAAAATAATTTACATACTTAGGGTGCATTCAGTTGTTTTAATATTACAATAAAAACGCCTTTTACATCTTACTGAACATTGTCTCATTTTTATACACCTAGAAAAGAAGTTTTTCAAATACAAATTGATATATTACTTGACGTTTATGGTTAATTCGTTCGATTAAATCTTTAAGTTTTATCTTTAATTTATACTATTTTAAGAATTATTGTGAGATCATTGGTTTTTTAGTCTTGCACGACACATGTTTATAAGTATTCTCTGTTTTAGCATTTTTATGCATAGCTTTCCAGAAAGGTATTTTATATGATCATTAAATTTCTTATTCTCCTTTTACTTGTATGGCGATGTGCGTGTCTTGCAACATGATATCATTCATTGACTTAATTTGACTTAATTTTACATCGTACGCCTCCTGGCAAGAAGAACCACTAAATATTCCAAAATAATAACGTTTTTTTTTAAATGCTTGAAATTATTAAATTGTAACCAATTATCATAATTATTACGATAATTTTTAGGTTACCATGCCTGTGGTTTGAATTATGTATAACATTTAAGTTTATGCATACATACCAATAACTTTATTTCAAAATGCCAGAGAATCGGAGAGGAAAATAAATGGTATTTCACTAAATTTGCCTCAATTGAGAAGCCATAACAATGTTTAATTGTTTTAATTATACTAAATCCATGTGAATTATTACGATTTCATGACATGAAATAAATACCTTATTTAGACAACTGATTCTTTTAAAATTATATAATTATAAATAAATGTATTTGATTCTTCTTCAGTCTCGAACAATACTTAGTTCACTTCACGTGAATTGTAATTAATTGTAAGCTATTTATTTATTATAGTGACATTTATAATCATATTTACTAATCGATTTATATAACATGTTAAATTGAAGACCTAATGGTCCTATAAGTTACCTTTAATAAACATGACATATTAACATAAATTCATGAGTGATAATTTGTAATCATTTGAGACTATACTGTGTATCATTGCAATTATCGATTATAAAGAAATGATCTATACCGAAGGTGAAATTTATGCAATGAATGGAAACTGGAGAAAAATATATTTTATATTCAATTTTATTGAAACAATAGCGTAATTTCATATCAAATGTAACATTTACATTTCATTATTTTCGTAAGGAAGCGCTTACATAAATTTTAAAAATGATAAAAACTGATTTCTTTCTTTGATTATCTGATTACAGATCATTAACAAAAGAAACGGAAATGAGAGCAATGATGATAAAATGATAATGATGATGATAATAATAATGATGATGATAATACTACTACTACTACTACTACTACTACTACTACTACTTATAATAATAATAATAATAGTTATAATAATTATAATAATAATAATTATGATAATTATAATGAATCATAATTACTACTCCTACTACTACTACTACTACTACTACTACTACTACTACTACTACTACTACTACTACTAACAACAACAACAATAATAAAAATAATAATAATAAAACAATAGAGAAAGAAAGAAAGAAAGAAAGAAAGAAAGAAAGAAAGAGGGAAAGAAAATTCGGTAAAATTATGTATTTTCTTGATATAAATATAAAGTGCAGCATTTGTTTCAAGACAAAAAAAGTCTCAAGACTAAATATTTTTAAACTGAAGTTAATGGACGTGTAGGTATAATAATTATTTTTTAATGGTAGACTATAATTGCATTAAATACAAACTTATTTTCTGTAAACAGTTTATACTTTTATTTCTTCGTGTTTAAAGATGATTTAATTATCTTCCCAAAGACATATTTTTTGGTCCTTAATTGAATATTCTCTAAGACATATAAAACGCATTAATATCAAATTTACTGTTGATTCGTTTTATTCTTGAATGAAAAAGATATAACAGTTACCAATTATGTGGAAATAGTAATATGTCATCATCATGAACATCCCATTTTGTATCTTATTCTGTTTTTATGAACTCCATAAATAAAGGATACAAATCACGTAATCTAAATAGGGCATGGAAGTTATGACAATGAAAATATTTTCCTTTTATAGAAGTATAAAATTTGAAATGTCAGCTTGTTTGAAATTAATTTTTTTAACCATCTTCTAAGGTACTATAATGAGGTTGAAAAGCCTAAGAACATAAAGAATAGATCAGCTGGGCCACTAATAATAGAAAGGTTAGCGACAGATAATAAAGAAATATACTCGGAAATAAAAGGAAATATGTATTTTTGTGCTATTCTCTGCCTGTTTTGAGTTATAAGCGTTTCAACGGTTTTTAATTTTCCATTTTTGTCATCTTTGACAATGACAGTAAAATCTCTTTCCTTTAGAATCTCAAGCTGACAAATGTTGGAGCTCGTTATAGCCCGGGGGTATCTTTACGAATCCTTATTGAATCTATATTATTAAATATGGCATTTCCAGGGCTGGGAATCAAAACTGCGTCGTATCCTACAAAATGTAAACAAACGCCGCCATCTTGGAACGAAAAACGTATGTTTTTGTTTATAACTCTTTTTGTTGGAAATGACTGAAAACCAGATATATGTATTAACACGCTACACTATTTTCCGCTTCGTTCGGTATATGTTGCTTGCACAACTATTTCGTAAAACAAAAGTTATAGCGAACTTGCATCTCGAAGCGGGGCAGAATTTTTATGAAAATGTGTGGATACGACGCAGTTCATATTGCTTTATCTATCGTTTTTTCCTTCAAATCAATTATATATTTGTTTCAGAGTTCACCATAAACTTCGAAATATAATTTTGCATCATTTACTAAAATTTCATTAAAAAGAGATGTTTATTTTCTTAAAAAATAATGATTTTTACGAAATGATACGACGCAGTTGAAAATAAAATATGATACGACGCAGTTGTATTTTTGGCAGTCTTTTCAACAGGGATAATTTTGGCAAAATATTTCTATTTTATGGAATAATCACTTGCGCTAGATAAAACCCAGATCATTTGCGGTGTATAGCAATGTTCTGTTGCTTTTGATTATTTAGAATAAATTGTGTCATGTCCAATATAACATTTAATTTGAAAGTTTACATTGCTACTTTTCAGTTAAACATGAACATGTTACCTAATTGATCATAATATCTGAAATAATTCCTTATATTTTCCTGTATGTTCAATATTATCCCTAATTCTTTTTCGCAAAAAAAAATATAGATATCTATTAACTTGAATTCGTGTTGGCTAGCTACGCTCTAAGTTAACTGTGGTTCTGCATGTTCTGGGTAATGACTGCTTTTTGTGGTTTGTTTTCAAACTTTCACTCTATACATTAGCTTTACTAGGGGCGAGGACCTCAGGTGCGCCTTTGTGCATTATTTCAGGCAAAATGTTGCACCTGCAGAGAACCATCGACATTTTGAAACTAGCTTGATAGGTTTTCCACACGAAAGAATAAAAAGTCCCTGGTAGTTTTCGAATTCATAGCAGGTCAATTCAAGTGATTCGAATTCAATAAACATAAACAGCTCGGCCACGGTCGGACACACCTGTCTGATTTGGTTTTTCAACAAAATTTGTTAACGTCAGCTGTACAAATAAGCAGCTTTTTTCATTAACTTCTGGCGTGAAGTTTTAAGATTATAAATATTTGAATTAATTATAAAGAGAATAACATTTAAATTTCTTATTTCGGTATGACTAGCAGAGAAATTTTCAATGTAAACAGGGGGTAATCCTCTGTGAAGTCATTTTCTGAAAACTTTTGTTTAAGTTTTCAGGCAATTCATTATCAAATAAAAATCACACTTTAGTATGAAGGATGCCATGTCTCTAGTCTGTTGAAAATTCGATGCGATAATCTGACCTAAATTTTCTGTTCAATATTGTGAAAACTTCTTCAATACTGTTGAAAGATCATGTCTGCCTATATCTGTATCAAATTTATCGGTGCACAGCGTAAAATACCTTTGCAAAACGGACACCTTCTTTACAAAATAATCTGTAGTTGTATCATAATTATGTAACTCGATTTTGAAAATTTAAAGTTTTTTTAATGGAGAAGAATGATACTTAAGTGCAAATATAGAAAATACATATAGACCTTTCCTCATCGGCGATAAAGAAATGCAATACGACAAAATCAGAGGTAAAGTTCCGCGGCGCTGAACATAAAATGACTAAACGGAACGCATATCCTACTTGCAAAAATATATTGTAGCTTAACCATTTATAATATAATTTTATAAAAATTTAATGTTCAGTTTCAAATAATAAAGCTCATCTGTTCTCACCGATTATAATAATGAAAATGAATACAATAAAATCGGCACGTAAAAGACATAAGTAATAACGGAATTGACGAAAATTATTGCAAATTACAAGTAACAAAGGTAGGCATGCAATTAGCGCATAACTCTCTTCCGAAAGCAAGAGACCTTTTCAAAATTTGTAATTCTTTCTCTTTTTTTTAAACAAGGTCATTCCTGATTAATACTAGTACAGGGTCCAGGAGAGGGTACACTGGAATATTGAATTTTGTATCAAAAATAGTAATCACTCCCATTTCGAACTCACGGAAACAATATTAGAAGCATGCTAAGGCAACACTGGAACACGTTGACATATAGGAGTGCAATCACGTGTTTCAATGTATATTGCATTTGATACAGCTTTTCGGAATTTGTAGATGCTTATGATGGGTACTTAAATGCGACCGAAAAATGCAGCCTTAATATAATTGTATTACATTTCCATTTTTATGGAACCAATGAGTGACCTCTGCTTTTGACTTAAGTTGTAAACAAGAAATGTTGTTGGACATTATTAGCATACCTAGCAAATAATTTAAACAGTTTAAAACCAATATGCAGCCTGCAATGTAAATACAACTGCGTCGTATCATATTTTATTTTCAACTGCGTCGTATCATTTCGTAAAAATCATTATTTTCTTGGAAAATAAACATCTCTTTTTAATGAAAATTTAGTAAATGATGCAAAATTATGTTTTGAAGTTTATGGTGAACTCTGAAAACGAGTATATAATTTATTTGAAGGAGAAACGATAGATAAAGCAATATGAACTGCGTCGTATCCACACATTTTCATAAAAAATCTGCTCCGCTTCGAGTTGCAAGTTCGCTATAACTTTTGTTTTACAAAATAGTTGTCTAAGCAACATATACCGAACGAAGCGGAAAATAGTGTAGCGTGTTAATACATATATCTTGTTTTCAGTCATTTCCAACGAAAAGAGTTATAAACAAAAACATACATTTTTCGTTCCAAGATGGCGGCGTTTGTTTACATTTTGTAGGATACGACGCAGTTTTGATTGCCAGCCCTGATTTCTATTATTTAAGTTTCTTTTTGAAAACCCAAAAATTGCCACCCGGTGCAACTTAAAACTTTGACGAATTTCTTCGACAAAAATGGCCCTGTGTTTACGTCCAATCGAAAATCGTCAAGCAACTCGCATGATATTATGTGCTCTTTAAAAAGAAGGAATATTGTAAACGAAGAAGAAAAATAAAGGTGTTGTATGGTGTTCATGAATTATTATTATAATAGAATAACGTTATGGGTGTCTCTCACAGAGTTGTTTAACGATATGCTGTTTGAACAGTTTTGTGTAATTTATTTAGAGGGAATTCAACCAAGGAAGTTGAAACTGTAAGCGTATTGAAATAGCAAACTTTGGGTGTTTGGCAATATTTGAATCTTTATCATTTGATATTGTTTGAACTATGAAAGTTAGGAAATAGTTACAAACGATATATTGCTGTGAAAGTACTGTCTAACTTATTTTGGAGGAAATTTAACCAAGTGTCTTTAAACGGTGAGGCTATTGAGATAGCACACTTTGAGTGTTTGGAAATATTTAAATCGTTATCATTTACTCACATTTAAGAAATGGCATAACTAACAACATGATATTGGACCTATATTTTGTGTTTTAATATGAGTCAACATTTTTGACTATAATTACTTTGTATGTAAACATGAAGTAATTGAAAGATAGCAATTTAACAGCAAGAATAATGTGTTGTTAACAAAATACTATTCTATTACATATTCCTATTTATATGAACATATTCGATAAAGATTTTAATGAATCAAAAATAAATTAGATAAAATGAGGGAGATTGCAGTAGAAATAAAGCAAGAGTAAAGAAAATAATTTTGCTTATTACATAATCATATAACAGTTGTAGAATCCAGCATAACAAAAAATAATTATGTTTAAAGATGCAACATGTACTATTTTCAATTCAGTCGTATTTCGTAAACATGTCACGTGGAATTAAATAAGAAGTGTAGCATATAAACACAATATTCTTCACGTTTTTCCTGTACAAGCAGGAGGGTACATGCATGAACGAACAATTGAATAATGATAAATCAAGTATACAAAGTTTACATTAAAATGTTGTAATACTTTAAAATAGTGATATAGTTAAAAGACAATGAGACATTTCTTATTTTATAAGTCTTTTCCGAATAAATCAGTTTTCTATCAATCTTAAACAAAAGTATACTAGTATACGACAGATAATATTCATCATTCTATTACATGTTATTGATTCATTTGATTTAAGGCTTAGAGAGTAATTTATAATCAACGATTCAAGCAATTGTGATTCATCTAAACGCTTTCAGTGTTAAGGCGTCATTCATCAATGACTAGTTTCCCTCTGTTTTTTAGATGTGGATGTTTTGTCAATACATCAAGGTTTAGAAATTTTAGTTTTAGATACTACACGAATGTTTATGACAATATTCCCCCGAAAGCATCAATATGAAAATTACTTATACAGCCGGAAATGACTGTTGTCACAAACGATTACAAGATACATCATGATTGCTGAAAGAATCTCACATCATCTATAAGAGCAGTACGATCACTACCACAGCAACGTAACGCATAATAAACCCAAAAATAACATTTATTGTAGATTAAACAATATAACGTTGAAATAATAACAATAAAATTTTTTAAAAAAGTGTTTTGTTTTTTTTCTTTTTGAAAACCCCTAGTATGATTGAAAGCAGATAACTGTAAATTACATTTTTATTCTCAAATAAAATCATAAATAGTATTGATTAGAGCGAGGTCAGACACGTTGATTGCAAATTCATGTGTTTTGAATTAAATAACGTTTTGCTACACAAATGGTAACATTTTAAACAATCGAGTAGAATACGCTTGACAATTTCAAAACGGTTCAAGTTATATAAACATTTGGGGTTAATGTGCTTTCTTTGATCTTTATGTGACACTTTCCGACATAAACCAGTAAAATTACCACATAAACCAGTCGGATTTTGGGATTTCCTTCTTTTTCTTAACAAGATTATTGACAGAATGAAGCTCATAGATCATTGGATGTTTGTCCGGAGGGACGGACGGACAACCAGTTTCATAAAAATACGAGTATAGGCCGGAATTCGCCTTGATCATGTTTGGATCAGTATAAAGTCTTTCTCCGAACAAGACTCTCTTGTTATAAATGTATCTAAAAAATATCTAAATAAAACGAGAACAAAACTAGAACAACTAGAACAATATCACGTGACAGAGCAAAGCAAGTACTTAGTGTCATAGAGAATAAGAGAAACGTGTAATTCGAATTTGTCAAAGAATTCCCTTTAGTATACATATTTAGTGTATGATATATATCCTATATAATGCTTGGTGTCGTACGCCATTCCGTATAGTGATTAAGTATTTTACCTGTCAATGTAGGGCAAATTTTCTAAATTTCTCATGTAGCATTTTATGTGATTCATTTTTGTATTTCATATCACCGATGATATTTATACCCAATACAGCTCTATTTTCTTTATTTCGAGAACCCTTGTATTGTTCATCAAAATAAAAAAAAATCATGTTTATTCATTGTTTTAAATTTAAACTTATATTTTAACATATTTGTACACAAACAGGCAGAGATTTTAAATCTTTAATTTTCTAATCATATTTTAAAATATCCACTTATAATCAAATATAATCAAACGCATCTTTTCTGAATAAGAATATCTTTTTAATAAAAATAGTCCTTAGTTTAATGTTAATCTAATCTTAACAATAAAAAGGACGTGTATTTATAACGATTTTTCCCTTAAAAAAGGAATGATACACGTAATACGTGATATTTTCACGCAATTCAAAATAGATCATAAACAATGAAAGAATGATATACATATATATGAGGAGCAAATTTTACTTAACATCACTTTGAGGAGTAAATAATCAATAAACATAATAATGAGGAGCAAAATTAGAAAGAAAACAAAAATATATACTTTGACGTATATTTCACGACACCTTAACCCCGTAATCCTTTACAAGTAATACATTATCGCTATATAAGAGTCAAAATATTGTTCATCAAATAATAGTAGTTATTCATATTATACCATGTCCTATAAAACTACTGTTTATCAATATTACGGGACGTATATTTACATGTACAACTGTTCGTTTTGCCTTTTATATTTCAGTTTAATTACTTCGTCTTCAAAATTAATATGATTATTTTACAAAATACATTTGAATATCGTCTGTAATCAAATATGTAGTCAAATTTGTGAAACAGTATGATCAAATTCATTATTGATTTTGATTTCCCGTTATTTAAAAGAGAAGATATAATACTTCAGATATTTCAAAACCTCGCTCTTGTACAAGCTATTTAATGTTAATGCCTTACTGATTGTTATTCTATGTAAATGTGTAATACTATGTTAATACAATATTTTAATGAGTTCCGCGAGTTTAAGGGACATTTACGAGCTTGACTGATATATGATTTGCTATTTTGTTTAATAATACTTTTTTTAAAAATCTTTTTCAACTCATTTAATTTTTTAAAGTATATGTTTTAGTTTTTATTAAGGTTACTTTAACATTGAATCAATAGTTATATAAAAAGACCTGCAAATATCATGGCTAAAATACTTTCGCAAACCACTTTGTACAAATTCAGCACGAGTCAGATCAACCAACTACTATTAAAGAAAGCTGCCAATATGTAAATTCTAACTATTTTCTTTAATTTTGTGACAGTAATAACATAATTAACATGCAATGTTATAACAATTTGCGACAATTTTGAACAAAAGAAATATAAAACCATGGTTGAAATTTTCAAAATTTACAATTCTGAAATAAATTGCTGCACAGGCTCTTGGGTCCATGGCAAAACCCAAGTGAGGGACCCGGGAGGTTAAATTGTCCGGGAGCTGAAATTAAATACATCAATATGAAACCCTAAAATTTTATTAAGTGATTTGCTATTTGACCTAACAATTTCTGCTTTAATTCATCTTTAGAATATTTTTGCCACAATATATTTAGTTTAAAGAATGCTTCTTTTTTAAAAAGTTGTTCTATTAAAAGAGGCCTTATCAGAGGGGCTCAATCGTTTGAATTAATTTTTTAAAAATGTGAATGAGAGACGACAGCGTTCACTTATGATTTTCATCAGTTTGTTTGATTATATAAATAAACATAGATTTGGAAAAGGGGTGATCCCTCAGTAAGCAGCGAAGCAGAAATACAAACAACACGCGCTATTAATTGATTATATTTAATTTACCCTGATTTTGTTTTTTTTTCTTTCCAACACATGTAAATTTAGATATTCCTTGGAATTAAGATACTATAGCAATATAATGATTAAGACATTCTTTGGATTTAGATTTTATAGCAATATTGATATCATATCTTTTTACAGCTTACCGACAAAAAGCAAACATATTGCCAAAGTTAACAAATACTTTAAGTTAAAGTTTGCCAGTAAGAAAACACTATATTTCAAATACCAAAGTTGCATCGCGTATTCAATTCATTTGGTGACTGGGAATAGACGCAGGCCATGCGCATATGTTTACATTTAATCTGTTATAAAAGCTGAAAATATAACAAGATCTGATGTGATGACAGTTTGATATAATATAATATTTTGTAGAACAGCACACGTAAACAAAACATACTGGCAAAAAAAGCATTTATATTAATACTAAGTTCTGCTCATCATATATTTTTGTGCTGGAAAATTTCGCATGGTTCTTAGAATCGTTATTTTAGATTTCTGGATAATTTTCGGTGTATGCGAGGTATACTGGCAAACAAGGGACAATCAGCTATATTAGAAGTTTATAGTGTATTATGATAACGGTTCTTTTGAAGAAATTATCGTGATATTTTAATGATTGTATTTCATGCCCTAAACTGTCGAAAATTGCCATAATATATAAGAATGATTGAACATTCCTACTTTTATATTATACACTGTTAATTGATATTGTTTATATATGTATTTTTTAACTTTTAAATTTACTTGAAAAGAACTCTCACAAAGATTGTTTAAAACAGTGCTAAGGGCATGCGAGATCTTGCACCCAACCTTACACTGCTTTGAGTTTTAAACGCTATTATTGCCGACGAGAATCTTTTCTTTTCCACATTGTTGTGATAGGCAAGTTTGAAATATTTTTAAATGTTTGAAAGATTATTGTTTTCTTTGATGCAACGTTTAAAAAATGAGTTAACTTTAATTGGTTTCATTTCTTTTTGGAAGCATTTAAAGACTCACCTTTTGCTTTGGATTTTATCCATGACCTTAACAAAAGAAAGCAATGGAACCGTATATCATTGAACTGAGTACAAACCTTATAAAGATACTTGTATACAGTAATGTATATTTGCAAACCTAAAATAGCCATATAATTATGCAGGAATGTATTTCTTTGAAATACGTACTTCAAATAAATACCATTTTGTTTGAAATGGAAATAACAATCAATTAGGATGATACATCAAAACTGACATATTAGATAAAAGAGAATGATGGAATATGAACTAGGCTAGCCTCATTCAATCATCTTGTTTGACAAACCAATACGTTTATGTAATACCATAAAGTCTCGATGGAATACATTTTAAAGTAAATGATAATAAACAAAGTTTCGAAACATATTAATTTATCAAATCACTCCTTTAATACATTTTATAATGAAAAGTGGGGAATATATAGCGGGTAAGAATGAGTGTAGATTTAATAGTACATGTATTGAACGATTTGAATAAAATCATTTTATGCGAGCTTCTGGCGAGCATAATATTGTTTTATTAATCGAGTTCAATAAATTCAGTATTGAATCTACACAAATAGATCTATTTATAAGAACCGTTAACAGTGAAAAGAGTCATTTTTTTCATTGAGGCACCTAGATTGTAACCGCTTTAAAGCTATGTTTGTATATAACGCAAATGACGTCACGTCAAAGTGATATTACACTTGTCTAGTGTAATATCGTTTTTATTAGATAGAGTTATAACACTGAGCCGATGTTTATGTGAGAAATATACATTGTGAGTTTTTGTGAACGCAAAGAAACAAAATGAAAATATCAAAAACACAAAAAAGTAAAAATCCCTAAGAAACGTCTAAAACCGTTACGGCAAAATTGAAAGTTATATTTAGTCTGTTTATGGACGGTACTGGAAAAATACAAAGCTAACACCCACGCCTGCTGGCACCGACTTCAGCATTAACTAACAGTAAATATTAACTGGTAGACAAAAACAGTGGGAATAATGGAGCATGCAAATGCAAAATAAAAAGAACTAATATTACCACAAACACAACAAAAATGTCGTGCTGAACAGTCTTGAAGGACCGGAAATATAACATATCCGATTGAATTTACAAGGTGAATTCTTAGTTTATCAAATACACAATAAGCACGACATTAAAACTTCAATCATTATAAAGACCTTTAAATATATTAAACGCGTTAGTAAGCTAATTATTAATACTGATCGTGACACTAAAAATATTTAAGTTACATGTATGCGATCAAATTCAAGATGTGTTTGATTTCTTTATTCCGTAAAATGATTTGTAACATTAATATTTTCTTTTATACAGCATAATAACAGCAATATGAAAATGTTAATTCAATGTTTCAGAATTGTTCTACAGAAAAATGAGAGAGCTCTCAACAGAATACAAAATTAATCAGGACAAATATTTAAATTGATTTAGAAGAAACTGCAAGGGGACATAGACTGGGGGAAATTGCAGTAGAAATAAATCAAGAATATTGATGGATTATTCTATAGATAACATACTTACATAATTATGTCTAGAATGCAGAATAACAGAAAAGAAATTCAAATCACTAAAAATTTGAAGATGTTATACGACGTATTTATAACCGTCGATCTTTTTCTCTATAATAGTTCTTATTTGTAATGCGGTTTAAAATAACATATACCTTAGGACGCGGGAGTGGCCTGCTAATATTGGATATTACTATAACTTTTTTTCTGTTTACGAAACCAATTAGCTGAACAACGATAAACCAGTACATGAAGTTAACATTTAATTGTGATAGTGAAATATACACATGACTGTAAAAAATATTCTTTGTGCAAATATTGAAAACTTTATAAAAAACATAAGTTAGAACATAATAGCCATTCTATTAAACCAGTTTGATGTTTGCATATTTATAAACGTCTACCACATGCATTGGTCATTCAATAAAACTTGTAATTCAAATTTATCTTTTAGAAAATGCTTCAGACCCGGTTTCTTTAGACTGAAAAGAATAAATTAAGACATATTGAAAAAAATTAAAAAGATAGTACGATGTCTAAGAATAATAAATCGTTTTCAAATAAACAAGTATTGTCACAGAAGTTAAACTATAAATCTTATACAGTTAATTTATAGATGGTTTATTTTTTCGCAGGAAAATAATTTGAAATGGCAGATGAGATACATCATTTTCCAACATAATTACTGATTAAATTGATTAACGGCTCAGAGCGTAATTTATAACAAA
Organism: Ruditapes philippinarum; assembly: GCF_026571515.1. Classification (NCBI taxonomy): domain Eukaryota; kingdom Metazoa; phylum Mollusca; class Bivalvia; order Venerida; family Veneridae; genus Ruditapes; species Ruditapes philippinarum. Next base: position 58,080 of record NW_026858600.1, read on the forward strand.
CAATTCTAGAAATTCGTGATTCATCTATTAAATGCTTGGAGTGTTTAGGCTTCGGTTATCCTCTTCATTTAGATGTGGATGTCTAGTCTTAGAAAATATAGTTTAATAACAACAGTTGTATATAAATCACGACAAGAAATTTCGTGACAATATTCCCGTAATCATTAGATGAGAAATCAATATGAAAACTACTGAGACAACATGAAATGAGTGTTGCTACAGAAGATAACAAGATGGCAAATTAAATCAGTCTAAAAGTAACTCAAATCATATATAAGAATTTGCACAATCACCAAAAGGAATGGTATAACAACAATGTAAAGATTTTTTGATCAACTATACACAAAATCCTTTAGTATTCTTGTTTTGGAGAGAAGAAACAAATAAACCGATAATGGTTTGAATTTAACGTAAATTAATTCCAATGTTTATGTTGTAACATTTCTAAATGCATATGCTGCATCGCCATGTTGATGAGTTAACAAGACAGTGATTAACAGCCAACAAATCCATTTCGGTAGGTTTCTCGGTGCATCTAATACGTTTTTGTTCCTTTGCACTTGGTGGCTTTGTCCTTTTAAAATTTTAGCGACTTTTATATTTAAAGTTTAACAAATAGAAACAATGCAAAAAGAGACACAATGCCTACTAAATGGTCAGAATGAACTGAGAAAAAATTCGATGTTTGGAAAGTGTTGAAAAAACAAACGCAGAACCTTATGACGAGATATAATAATCAACTCAAGTAAACAGTTATGATACACGGTAATTATAAGTATTATTTCCCCCGACTTTTTGTAATTAAATGACAGCCTGTGCTAAGTAGAAGAGAATACTTTTCAATAGTTTGTTTGTTTGTTTGTTTCATTTTACGCCTTTTCCAACAGTATTTCAGTCATATAGGCGGGTAGTTTCCTAACCATCGTTCCTGGAGAGTTACACCAGTACTAGACTACCTTCCTCCGCGCTAAACTACCAAAGCATCTCCCGGGGATCGAACCCACGCAGGAGAGGTGACTGGATTAGAAGTCATCGACTCTAACCCCTCGACCACGGAGGCGGTTCTTTTCAATAGATAAACATTTTTATGTTACTGAACATAATCATACTGCTTCAAGAACAAACGACGACATGTTTTAAATAATACTATAAAACGCATTTTCATTCACATTATAAGTCCGCGCCCGTTGAATTCCAAGATTACTTTAAAAGCAGTTGGCCACCGAGTCTTTTTGTCGGTCAGTGGAGCATCAGTGTGATCGCTTGCTTTCTCGCTTTATTTCAAAGGCTGGTTAAATAGATTCAGAGACCTAGAGCTTTAGGGGAATGACTTGCATTAAGAATAAATATTGTTTTATTATGCAGCTATTTTGCAACGTTATGTATTGTATTGTTTGTGCGCACTGGGTCGCTTTCCTCTTGTCATTTGTAATTTACACAGAACATATTGTTTCGATTTTCCACTGCTTATAGAAGGTATGGTCCGATATTTGTCTCTGGTAAAAATATGTACCTAAATTGAAAATTGTGAACAGTAAAGCTGCAGTCCTATTACTTTTGGAACAACACTCATCAACATTACAGCAAGTATATTGTCTCGTATTTCCATATCAGATTGCATATCTAGATTGTAAATAATACAAAGATACACTAAAGTATGATTTTGCTCTGTTCATTGTGCTTTATTTCAACCTGTTTTGATGCTAAAACTCATCCAATAATATTTCAAGTCATTTTTACAGTATTCGACATGACTTCAATATCATCATCAACAACAAGAACAACAGCGACGACGCAAATTTATAGATTGTGGAGTATTTTGTAGTACAGAGAGCTGTATTGATAATATAAAACATAAACGCTGTTATGGAAAAATATGCAAAATGTAAAACATTAATTATTTCTTAGAGAAAATTAAGACCATAGAGTGCTCTACATTGAGAAATAAAGTATTTAATCGCTACATAACCAAGATAATTATATTGTAACCAAGATAATTATATTAGATATATATTCCCGTATAACAAAACATATCTTCTTATGGGAATTCCTTTAGACAATTTTGAATTATATATTTGCCTGATGTGAGAGTTTATAATTTTACGCTGTTATATTTGTATCAGGTGCTATATAGAGTAATACATTTAATAAGAGAAAGAATAAAAAACAACACTGTCAGCCGAAGTAAATTTTTAATATTGACGCTAAAAGCTGTAAATAAATAAGTGTCTAATGTCACTTTTTGTTATTTATATGTTGCCTTATTTGATATAATGTTAAATCGCCTATAAGATCGTGGTACTGTAAATAACTTGCACCAAATGGTAATTTTTCATAACGTAAATAAAAGTATTATAAAAAAGTTCAATTTTGATATACGATAAATGACGGATATTGCAAATAATGAAGGCCACAATAACAACATAGTATTGTTCATACGATATCGGTACTCAGTCTGGTGAAACCAAAATAGCGGACTTGGACCTGGTAGTATAAGTTGCAAGAAGATGTTCCACAATCAATCTTAAGTTAGTTAAAAATGATTAAAATAGCAAATGAACATCACTGACGTTTTTTTTTTCTTTTTCAAAAATACAATTATAATATAATAAATTTTGTTTGGAAAACAATACCAGATATTCTTAATTGAAAAACTTTTATTATTTAATTTCATTGTATAATGTAGATTAAAATCAGAATAAATAAAGTGAAAATAAGAGTAGAAACATCTCTTTTATACGTGTAACGCAAACTAATTTTTAAAAGGAGTACCTAAATATTTTAATTTATAATGAAGGAACGTAACCATTAAAAGTAACAAACTATTTTGTGCACTTTAATGTACATGCTTTTCATTTCATATTTCTTGATCACATGGATCATGTTTGAATTTGGAATTATCATTTGTTCATTGAACAGTTATGTTTTTTTTTTATCAAAACATTTACATTTACATTTCAGGTTTGTCTTCAATCAAGATACATTATTAATACTGTCCTAGAAATAAGATAAGATTCATATGAGATATTGACAAAAGAAAAAGCTATGTACAGAATATATCAAACTTCAAAATAATAAGCATGACATTTCATGGAAAGCACGAACAATTCAATAACAATTTATCGTAGTTTAAAAAAGGAATGCTCCGTATATTAAAAAGTATTTTATATATTATATCTACAATGAAAAGGTTGGGTCACATAAAATGACAAAATATACGGTTTGTGCGTTAATGATTATCGTAAATCACCGCCTTTCGCAAATACTTAACCTTTGCTCTGCATCCATATATTGCTCAAGACTTTTTAAAAATTTAGTAAAGACATTGACTTAAAACCTTCATGCAAGTATACTAAATTGCCTTAAAATGGTACATTGTAGATCTCAATAGGCACTTTTACAACTGCATTAACTACTTATTAAGACAAGAGCTGTCTTCCGCAAATAATTAATATTTGCCTAACGGAATTGTTGTCTGAACAAGTTCAAAGATGTTCCAATTGCATGGAAAAGTTTACGTGTAGCTTGAAAATGATAAATCACTTTTAGAATTATTTGAAACTATTTTTTTGCAACTAACAGTGTGTAAAATTGATAAAAATGCAAATTGACTATTCTCATGCGGAATAATTTCCCGCACACCAGCGATATAACAACAACGTTCTTTGTTCATAGAATCAATTAGAATTATTCATGAGTAAAACGTTAATTTTCTCCCGACTAGAAGAAAATTTACATGTTGAATCCATTAACATTTTCTTGATTTGGATGTACAGCAATATGAATAATAGAACCAAACTAATTGGTTGATAAACGAGTAAATGAACATTTTTGTGGCAATGTTTGCAATATTTGTTCACATATTTCGCAACAAGAAAGTTTAATACATTTAGCCCTGACATTTCTATATAATGTACAATATAATTATGTAATATTAAACCAATAACCACCCGCATACTTTAGATACTAATTGAGAAAGAACAATTCTACAAACTTTTACAGAGATTGTTTACATTTTTAACATTTAAAAATGAGTAGAAGAGGTTTAATTTGTATTTCAATGCAAAAACTTAAACAAATGAACTAAGTTCGAAGTACAATGACATTTTTTATTATTACAGAAATACTTAAATTTGCCCTACTGTAGTTGACGAGATTGCAAATAGGGTTAACGTAAAATCGCCTTCTAAATTAAACGCATAGTTTTCATGCTTCAAAGAAAATCCATTTTGTTACCCCTTTGGGTACACTTACAATAAAATTATGTTACAGCAGACATACAAGATAACAACCTTAATTGGAATCTGTAATAGAGTACGAACTTTCGTGTGAATACGATATTCTTATCTAAGAAATTCTTGAAATATCTCTGATTTATGCTATGATTAGCAAAGCATATGCATTTTATCTGTGCTTTTCACGAATCGTTATGTTTTATTGATAATATTTTAGTTTCCATATGTGATATATATCTGGATTGTTTTTTCCACAAATGCCTTCTGGTCTAAAGACTAAAGAATCGGGTTTGAAATACCAGTGGACCACTACAAAACAAGTAGATAAAATATTTTGTCTACTTTTCCTATAAAAGCGATACGAGTGACCTCATTTCTTATCAAAACTGTCCTCGACAAGTAATATAACAAGAGTCCACAAAAATCAGGATGGCCATTGACGTCATATGAGTGGTCATATGAGAGACACAATTATTCGTACTAGAAACAACTCTTTCTTTTTATAACATGATATAATGTCTTGCGGTGCATAGAAGAGCTTTTGCGTTCTTATTATCATAAAATATTCATCTATTATACATATTGCCTTTCAAAAAATATTTATCGGTTGGTATACATAATAATGATTAAACATATACATTCGACGCGATATACTTGTAGTATTTTTTTTTTGAAAATGATTAACATACTTAAAAACCATTCAGTTATATTACAATAAAGAAAGCTTTTTATATCTTACTGAACATATTCTCAATTTAATACACCTAGAAAAGCAGTATTTCAAATACAAATGGATATATTTCTTGACTTTTATTGGTATTTCGTACGATTGAATCTTTAATAAGTTTAATCACTTATACTATTTAAGAAATATTTCAAGATCATTGTTTTTGTAGACTTGCATGACACATATTTATAAGTATTCTCTGTTTTAGCATTTTTATGCATAGCTTTACAGAATGGTATTTTATATGATCATTAAATTTCTTATTCTACTTTTACTTGTATGTGCGTTTCTTGCAACATGATATCATTCATTGACTTAATTTGACTAAATTATACATTCTTCATGTAAATTGTACTTAATTGTAAATAATCTATTTATTATAGTGATATTAATCAACATTTTTACAAATCAATTTATATAATAAGTTTAATAGACAAGACCTAATGGGCTTATAAGTCACCTTCAATAAACATGACAATCATTTTAACATAAATTCATGAGTGATAATATGTAATCATTTGAGACTATACTGTGTATCATTGCAATTATCGACTATAAAGAAATGATGTATACCGAAGGTGAAATGTATGCAACGAATGGAAAACTGAGAAAAATATATTTTATATTCAATTTTATTGAAAAAATAGCCTAATTTTATTTCAAATGTAACATTTACGTTTCATTATTTTCGTAAGGAAGCGCTTAAATAAATTTTAAAGATGATAAAAACTTATTTTTCTTTGATTATCTGATCTGATTAAAGATCAAAGGGGTCATATATGAGAATTAATTTAAAAAAATGGTTAGTTTTCATTTTTTTTGTTCTTTTCATGATAGATTATATCAAGTGCAGCAAATTCGTTGATTTCAAGACAAAGAGTCCCTGAACTAAAAATCTATTAACTGAAGTTAATGGTCTATGTGAATGTATAAACGATGGCTTTAATTGAGAGTTTAGTGTAAAGTACAAAATATTGTACTGTTCATACTTTTATTGCTTCGTGCTCACAAATAAGTTAATAATCTTCCCAAAGACATCTGTGGTTAGTTTGTAATTGAATATTCTCAAAGACATATAAAACTCATTAATATCAAATTTACTGTTGATTCGTTTTATTATTGAATGAAAAAGATATTAAAGTTAGCAGTTATGTGGAAATTGTATTTTGTCATCATCATGAATATCCCATTATGTTTTTTATTTTCATTCTGTATATATGAGCTCCATAAATAAATGATATCAAACTAAAATTACAAATCACGTAATCTAAATAGGGCATGAAAGTTATGGCAATGAAAATATATTCCTTTTTTAGAAGTATAAAATTTGGAAATGTCAGCTGTGTTTGAAATATATCTTTTGAATTATAGGTACTTCATTGAGGCGTAAAAAAACCTGAAAACATAAACTTTGAATTTGTTACATAGATCAGCTAGTAATTGTATTAGAAAGGTGAGCGGGGATTATAAAGAAATATTCTCAATAATAAAATGAAAATCGTTTTTGTGCTATTCTCTGCCTGCTTTGAGTTATAAGCGTTGCAACGGTTTTCAATGTTCCATTCATATCATTTTTCACGACAGTATAGTCTCTTTCCTTTAGAATATCTCTAGTTGGCCAACTGTTTGAGCTCAGTATAGCTCGGAAGTATCTTTA
>NW_026858601.1:0-97230 GCF_026571515.1 Ruditapes philippinarum
AAAAAGTTTTTTTGTTAGTTTAAACATATTTTATTTCTCAGAATATATATATACATATTACAATTTACAATATACAGAGAGCAATTCAAAGAAATATTCTTAAAAAACAGGATTAGAATGAAAGACAATGTGTCTTATAAAATTCTTCTCCCAAGTGATTAATTAACATACAATAGGCGCTTAGATAATAACATATTTTATCACATAAACCGCGGCGCGGAGTGTAATAAAGCCATTTAATAAGAACGATATTACACTAGTGTAATAACACTTTGACGTGACGTCATTTGCGCTATATAGAAACATAGCGTTAAAGCGCGCTAATGTAAGCGTTACACTATAGGGTCGTCGTTAAAAAATTACTCATTTTTACTGTTTATTGTTCTTATTTTATATTATGTGATAAATAGAATATTATATTCGTGTAGATTCAATACTAAATTTATTTAACTCGTTGAATAAAACAATATTATGCTTGCCAGAGGCTCGCATAATATGATTTTATTCAATTCGTTCAATAAATTTAATATTAAACTGCACTCATTCAATATCCTCTATATATAATCTGAGACGAAAATTATATTTATAAAAAAAAAAATCACAGTTAATACTCACTTTTAAAAATTCAATTTTAAATTCTTTTTTTTTTTTAAATGACCATATTAACAAGAGGGCCATGATGGCCCTGAGGTCGCTCACCTGTATATAGCCCCCCCCCCCACCCCCACCAACGTTGCAGGGCCAATTTAACCCAAGGGCTTTTATTTGCACAAACTTGGTAGACACCCATAAGAAGATGTTTCATGCTAAACATCTAAGCTCTAGCTCATTGGGCTTTTTAAAAGAAGATTTTTTTAAAGTTTTTACTATACACATATAGTTAAAAACAATGACACCCCTGGGGCCGGGCCAGTTTTGACCCCAGGGCTTTTATTTGAACAAACTTTGTAGACACTTACTAGAAGATGTTTCATGCTTAATATCTAAACTCTAGCTATTTGGGTTTTTTCAAAGAAGATTTTAAGTTTTTGCTATACACATATGTTTCATGCTTAATATCTTAACTCTAGCTATTTGGGTTTTTTCAAAGAAGATTTTTTAAGTTTTTGCTATACACATATAAGGAAAATCAATGACCCCCGGGGCGGTGCCAATTTTGACCCCAGGGCTTTTATTTGAACAAACTTGGTAGACACCTATTAGAACATGTTTGATGCTAAATATCTTAGCCATAGCTCTTTGAGTTCTTTAAAAGAAGATTTTTTAAGTTTTTACTATATGCATATAGGGAAAATCAATGACCCCCGGGGCGGGGCAAATTTTGACCCCAGGGCTTTTATTTGAACAAACTTGGTAGACACCCATTAGAACATGTTTCATGCTAAATATCTTAGCTCTAACTCTTTTGGTTCTTTAAAAGAAGATTTTTTAAGTTTTTACTATATGCATATAGGGAAAATCAATGACCCCCTGGGGCAGGGCCAATTTTGACCCCAGGGCTTTTATTTGAAGAAACTTGGTAGACACTCATTAGAAGACGTTTCATGCTAAATATCTTAGCTCTAGCTCTTTGGGTTCTTTAAAAGAAAATTTTTAAGTTTTTACTATATGCATATAGGGAATCAATGACCCCCTGGGGCGGGTCAATTTTGACCCCAGGGCTTTTATTTGAACAAACTTGGTAGACATTCACTAGAAGATGTTTCATGCTAAATATCTAAGCTCTAGCTCTTATGGTTCTTTAAAAGAAGATTTTTTAAGTTTTTACTATATGCATATAGGGAAAATCAATGATTCCCTGGGGCAGGGCCAATTTTGACCCCAGGGCTTTTATTTGAACAAACTTGGTAGACATTCACTAGAAGATGTTTCATGCCAAATATCTTAGCTCTAGCTCTTATGGTTCTTTAAAAGAAGATTTTTTAAGTTTTTACTATATGCATATAGGGAAAATCAATGACCCCCTGGGGCGGGGCCAATTTTGACCCCAGGGCTTTTATTTGAACAAACTTGGTAGACATTCACTAGAAGATGTTTCATGCCAAATATCTAAGCTCTAGCTCTTACGGTTCTTTAAAAGAAGATTTTTTAAGGTTTTACTATATGCATATAGGGAAAATCAATGACCCCCTGGGGCGGGGCCAATTTTGACCCCAGGGCTTTTATTTGAACAAACTTGGTAGACACTCACTAGAAGATGTTTCATGCCAAATATCTTAGCTCTAGCTCTTTGGGTTCTTTAAAAGAAGATTTTTTAAGTTTTTACTATATGCATATAGGGAAAATCAATGACCCCCTGGGGCGGGGCCAATTTTGACCCCAGGGCTTTTATTTGAACAAACTTGGTAGACACCCACAAGAAGATGTTTCATGCCAAATATCTAAGCTCTAGCTCTTAGGGTTGTTTAAAAGAAGATATTTAAAGATTTTTCTTTCGGTTGCCATGGCAACCAGAGTTCTGCATGGAATTAAATTCTTTGAACAATTTTTAAAGGTGACCACCAAAGGAACATTCCTGTGAAGTTTGGATGAAATTGGCTCAGTGGTTAATGAGGAGATGTCATTTAAAGCAAAAGTTTACGGACGGACGACGGACGGACAGACGGACGCCGGACGAAAAGCGATCACAAAAGCTCACCCTGTCACTTTGTGACAGGTGAGCAAAAAATGACACATACTAAACTTAAACACCTCATAAATAATAATAAACTACTTATGTTAACAGTAAAAACACATTTTCAAAAATTCATTATTAAAATTTAACAAGAGCCACCGCCGGGCGGGGGCAACGCTCGACTTTTTACTTTTTCTAAACGCAAACATAGAAAGGTTTGTACATATATTAACGTTTCCTTTTTATAAATTTAGTTGGTCTGTCTTGTCACATTAGTTTTCTTTATATATTTTGTATATATATGAATAGAAACATTAAGCATATTTCTAAAAATAGCAACAGTACGCAATTTCTTAAAAAAGCAACATGACGCAATTTCTCAATATAGAAAAAATGACGCAATTTCTAAAAATACAAAAAATGACATAATTTCTAAAAATAAAAAAGTGATGCAATTTCTAAAAATAGCAACAATGATGCAATTTTCAAAAAATAGAAAAATTGACACAATTTCTAAAAATAGAAAAAAGGAAGCATTTCTAAAAAAAGAAAAAAATGACGCAATTTCTAAAAATACTAAAAATAGAAATTATGACGCAATATCTAAAAATAGAAATTATGACGCAATTTCTAAAAGTAGAAAAAATGACGCAATTTCTAAAAATAGCACCAATGACGCAATTTCTAAAAATAGAAATTATGACGCAATTTCTATAATAGAAATTATGACGCAATTTCTAAAAATAGAAAAAATGACGCAATTTCTAAAATAGCACCAATGACGCAATTTCTAAAAATAGAAATTATGACGCAATTTATAAAAAAAGAAATTATGACGCAATTTCTAAATATAGAAAAAATGACACAATCTCTAAAATTAGAAAAAATGACGCATTTTCTAAAAATAGCACCAATGACACAATATCTAAAAATAGCACCAATGATGCAATTTCTAAAAATAGAAATTATGACGCAATTTCTAAAAATAGAAAAAATGACGCAATTTCTAAAAATAGAAATTATGACGCAATTTCTAAAAATAGAAAAAAAAGACGCAATTTCTAAAAATAGCACCAATGACGCAATTTCTAAAAATAGAAATTATGACGCAATTTCTTAAAATAGAAAAAATGACACAATCTCTTAAATTAGAAACAATGACGCATTTTCTAAAAATAGCACCAATGATGCAATTTCTAAAAATAGAAAAAATGATGCAATCACTAAAAATACTAAAAATAGAAATTATGACGCAATTTCTAAAAATAGAAAAAATGACGCAATATCTAAAAATAGCACCAATGACGCAATTTCTAAAAATAGAAATTATGACACAATTTCTAAAAATAGAAAAAATGACACAATCTTTAAAATTAGAAACAATGACGCAATTTCTCTAAATAGCAACAATGACGCAATTTCTAAAAATAGAAATTATGACACAATTTCTAAAAATAGAAAAAATGATGCAATCTCTAAAAATACTAAAAATAGAAATTATGACGCAATATCTAAAAATAGAAAAAATGATGCAATTTCTAAAAATAGAAATTATGACGCAATTTCTAAAAATAGAAAAAAATGATGCAATCTCTAAAAATAGAAACAATGACGCATTTCTATAAAAAAAAGCAATGACCCAATTTCTCTAAATAGAAACAATGACGCAATTCTATAAATAGAAACAATGACGCAATTCTATAAATAGAAACAATGACACAATTTTAGTTATTGTTGTTGTTGTAGTAAATATATATATATAGACACACACACACCAATAAATATTTAAATATGGTCATTTAATGCACAAATCTGAGAAAATTCAGTAATTTAACCTTCAAGGTCAAGGTCATTTAAGAGCCCAAGCAAAGTTGGGTTTGATAAACAACAAGGTCTGGTCCTTAAGAATGTTCTCTTATAATATGAAGTTGATCCCTTCAATAATAGCAAAGTTACAGTCAGTCCGCCAAAACAATGAAAATTTCAATAATTTGACCTTCAAAGACAATGTCATTAATGTGTGAAGGTCAAGGTCTTTCAGTATATCTTTAACAGTAATCTTTGAAGATTATTATGTTCAAGTTTCAGGACAATCCATTCAAAAATAACAAACTTACAGCCAATAAAAGCCAAAAAAATGAAAATTTCAATAATTTGACCTTCAAAGTCAAGGTCATTTATGAGTGAAGGTCAAGGTCTGGCTGGTTATTTTTAAGGGATATCCTTAAAGATTATTATGTTCAAGTTTGAAGACAATCCATTCAAAAATAACAAAGTTACAGCCAATAACAGCATGAACAAGCAAAAATTGGACTTTTAACCTTGAAGGTCAAGGTCATTTATGGATGAAGGTCAAGGTTAGTGTGGTCTACTGAAAGGTCTTGTCCCAAGGGTTGTTGTGGCCAAGTATGAAGACAATACACAAAGAAATAAAAAAGTTATGATCCAGGTACAAGTTTTCGGACGGCAACGGCAACGGCAACGGCAACGCCGACCTGACTGTAGCAATACCTCTATTTTTTTTTCAAAAAAAAAAGTCGAGCTAAAAAAATAAAAAATCACTAATGTTCACATTGTTATTTTTCTGCTCTCCTTACTCAGCACTATCACTTAGCAACAAAAGCTTTAAAAATTTTGTTGTAACTAAAAGAGAAATTTAATTTTTGTAATGAAAGAAACTATCATAACATGTAGTTATCAATTTGTGTTTTCAAGCTAACCAATTCTGTTGGACATTTCTTACTTCAACCTTGAAATTGTTTGTTTTCTGTTTGTTTGTTTCATTTTACGCCTTTTTCCAACAGTATTTCAGTCATATAGGCGGGTAGTTTCCTCACCATCATTCCTGGAGAGTTACACCAGTACTAGACTACCTTCCTCAGCGCTAAACTACCAAAGAATCTCCCGGGGATCAAACCCACGCCAGAGAGGTAACTGGATTAGAAGTCATCGGAGGCGGTCAACCTTGACATATTCACTAAAAACTCAAGTTAAGTGAACTTAAAAGGACACTATGTTTTAATTAATGGAAATGCAGACAAAGAATTACAATGATAAAAACAGTGTTTCGAAGTACCCTGATATTGTCAATTTGTAGTATTTACCCAAAGTATCCATAATTTAATAAAGTTTTATTATATATCTTTTACTAAAGAGTAAACAAAATTTCATACCCCTAGTTTATCACATAAACCATGGTACAGGAGTGTAATATACCCATTTAATAAAAACAATATTACACTATAGACTATAATGACATCATCTGCATTATATGCAAACATACAAATGGCGTTAAAGCACCCTTATGCTAATATTACACTATAGGCGCATCAATGAAAAATGACTCATTTAAGTATAAACCATTCTTATTTTAGATATGTGATAAACAGAATGAATATTATATTTGTGTAGATTCAATACTAAATTTATTAAACTTGTTGAATAAAACAATATTATGCTTGCCAAAGTCTCGCAAAATATTATTTAATTAAACTAATTCAAATTGTTCAATAAATTTAGTATTAAATCTACACTCACTCAATATCCTCTATTTAAAATATAAGTCAGAATATTAGAACACTAACAAAAGCTTAACCCACTGGAACCAATAGTTGTTAACCTTTGCTACCTGTATAACATGTATACCGAAAGGTCGTGCAGCCTGTTCAGACTCTATTTAAACTGTTGTTTGTCCCAATATTTGTACTTTGATATTGAAATTCCTTAAAATTAGAATGAACTGTTCCAATCTAATGGACAGGGGTGGTATATATATTTCCATAAATTCAGAAGGTTAAACGTTACTGTCGTGGTAGTTTTCCACTCCCAAGCAGTGAGCCACATTTAATTAACCAGAGCACAGTTCAGCCACTGCATCGTCAAGCAGTTAACCAGTACTAGATGCCTTCGCTTCCACAAGGAACTGATAACTTCTGTACATGTAGCACAGCAGTTTAATGTGAATGACCGTAGAAAGGATTTCATGATCAATCACAATGAAAGTGACCTGCGACGTCTGATTATCGATCCCAGGTCACTGGTTTCTGTTACAATTTTGTAAAAAGGTAACAAGATAAAAATCAAAATAGAATTCTTTAAAATAAATTTAAGAGCTGAATATCTCACAACATATTACATAAATAGAAAAAGATAACAAAATTAAGACCATGAAAGACTTACAGTTAGCAAAATGGAATTTCAAAATCAACAAATTTTAATATGATAACAAATGGATTCAAATACCTGACAAAAGTTCCGGGTGCTGTTTTATCAACAAAGACCATCGTTAAGGATCTAACGATTGAAACTCATGACCGAACCTGCGATACACATAAGATCGTTTTATGTACATGATTGTATGCACTCAGTGGCAGCTAAGACCATTTTCAGTTGTACGAACAAGTCTGAGCCACAACTGAGCGTACGACCGTTGATAAAACCGCACCCAGATCTTCTTACAGTTTACATATGAAGTGTAGCGGTCATTTAGAATCTGATTTTAATCAGATTGGTGGATCGAGAATTCTGCTAATAAACCAGGGGCCTAAAACTGTGTTTAGTTCCCTGGCATAACGCATTGAATATAAAAGTTCTAACAGTTTATTTACTAAGCATTTTCTTTTACATCTGGCTGTCTATCTCTTAAATAATAATCCACTTTTAAATTTGGTATAGATTTAGTATCATCAATATGAATTTCATCCCCATCAAGAATTTCAAGCCTGCTAATTGGCAACAATCCACCCCTAATTTCCTGAAATTCACCTACAGACTCATTGTGCTGAGTATTGCAGCGTTTGTGGTTGAGGACAGCATACATGGTACTGAAATTATACAACAAACTACATGTAATGAACCCAATTGAGTTGAATGTAGGGAAAATTGGGAAACAATAGTCAAAACTAGAAATGTGTCTACAGGACAGGGATACTGCACCTTTCCCGTTTTGTCACTGTTTATGGACAGAAAGTGTACAAAATTCACTGCATGACGGACAAAGCTTGACAGCATGAAAGCATGATTGACAGACAAAGTCTGACAGCATAAAAGCCCGATTGATGGCCAAACCTATATCAACACAATGTGTTTTAATTCACACCATATTTTCTACAAAGGGAGATCACTTGTGAGTAACTAATGACAACAGAAATATATATCTGCCAGCAGTCTTTGTATGATTGAATCGATTGATGATAGACATTGAAATAGCTAACATTCATCATGCTCTTATGTAAACCAGCCATAGTGGTTATAGTGATGTTGTCTCAGGGTTAACACCAGTTAGTATTTCACAGAAAGTTCAGGCAAACATTACTTTTTACTAATTTACATAATAGATAGCAGACAGGTAAATTAGAGGTAACAAGCATTTGATAGTATTGCGGGCAATACAGTAGTCCCCTACCGGTCCCTCAAAAAGTTCTTTAATTGTCATACACTCCTGTGTATTGCCATTTATAATGAATTTGAGGATGAAGTCTGTATTTAAAAATATCGACCACAAAACATAATAAAATAAGTTTGTCTATATCACAGTAATGTGTTAAGTTTCCATGCTTAGTAAGGAAATTATGTTTATACAACCTTGTCATATTATTACGATGTGGGATTTTAAAGTAAATCCTATAAGGAATGAAGAAGTTGGAGTGAAAATACCAGTTTCTCGAAAAAAATCTAAGTTCAAGGGGGACATAATTCTGGAAATAGTCTTGCTAGAGTATTTAACCTTCTCAAAAATGTCGAGTGTTAATAAGAAACATATATATGAAGTTTGAAGTAGATACATAAGGAAATAAAGAAGTTATTTAAAAAAGACAACATTTTTCCCCTAAAAAAATCTAAGTTCAAGGGAGGTAATACTGATATTTTTTGTGCTAGAGTTATAAACCTTGTCACATATGACGTGGTTGATGACCAGAAACTTATATTTAAAGTTTGAAGTAAACACCTTAAGAAATAAAGAACATATAGTGAAAAAGCTGAAAAATTTAAATCAGAAATCTTGAAATTCAGGCTATTTGTTGCCATAGCAACCAGAATTTTCAAAATAAGAAGAAAAGAAAAAGATGTGCATAATCTCCAGACTGACATCTACCCATATTTCAAGTTTCATAAAAATATTTTCAGTACTTTTTGAGTTATCACTGGATCCAGTTTATGTGTTAAATTTGCCATATTTTCAGACTATTTGTTGCCATAGCAACCAGAATTTTCAACATAGGAAGAAAAAAAAAAGACGTGCATAATCTCCATACTGCCATCTATCCATATATCAAGTTTCATAAAAATATTTTCAGTGTTTTTTGCGTTATCGCGGGATCCAGTTTTGTGGACGGACGGACTGACGGACTGACAGACAGACGGACGGACAGACAGACGGACGGAGGGTAAACCTAAAGTCCCCTCCGGTTAAACCGGTAGGGGAACCGGTAGGGGACTAACAAGGTGTTTCCTTATGATTATGTCTTCTATTAGAGGCCAATGTTTCATTTTCCCACTTCATTCCTTTAATTTGACAATAATATGGAACAATCTATTTAAAAAAAAAATTTAACCTTTAGAAAAGCTGATGGCAGCTTTAATAAGAATAAGGAAATACCTTTGATCAATTTTCTTTGCGATAAGGTTCCTCAGAGTGTCGGCCATACTTCTTACAGAAATGGTCTCAGTGAATGCCAATTTGCCATTATGAATAAACCTCACTGTCACATATTCTGTCAACCCTTTGCTTATATCTACGTCTACCAATGGAGTGAGCTGACCTTCAATGAAATACACGTATATATAGAGCAACCTATTCAAAATGGCCCAGCTGAATCCTCTTTTTTACTTTTTTGTTCAAACTGCACTTTATCATAAGTAAAATGTACATGATTACTGGAAGTACATAAAACTTTGCATACATCATGTTAAAAATGTAACAATATTCGAGAAATTCTGCACAATTATTTTTTGAACATGATGAACATGACTGAAATCATGATTTAATGATACATATAGGGCTATTTCCCTTACTTTGTCTTTTCTCAACAATATGATATATATCAAGTTATTTGTCTCAAGCTTATGTTATATATCAGGTTATTTGTTTTCAGCATGATATATCAGATTATTTGTCTAAAACATATGAAATATATCAAGTTATTTGCCTAAAGCTAATGATATGTTTATCAAATTTTGTCAAACTATGTCTTTTCTAAGGCATATGATATATATGTATATATCAGGACATTTCACTTTCCATAGCATTTTTCTCCATAATATACAATAATTATAATATAAATATATATAATTCGATATCAATTTTTTAAAGTATATGATATATATCACATTTCCCTCTTTTCTCAACTATAGGATATAATTATATCAGATTATTTGACTTACAATGTCTTTTCTAATTATGCGATATATATCAAAATAGGTCACTTTCCTTGCCATATTTATCAATTGGATATTATATTTTCATCAGTATATTTCACTGACCATCTCTTATTCCTCTATCATATGATATCTATCAGCATCTATAACTTACAATGTTTTTTCTCTAGTGTATGATATATATATGCATTTCTGACTTACAGTGTTTCTTCTCTAGTGTATGGTATATATGTAAATATCAGCATTTCTGACTTACCATGACTTTTCTCTAGTGTATGGTATATATGTAAATATCAGTACTTCTGAATTACCATGACTTATTTCTCTATCATATGATATATATCAGTATTTCTGACCATTTTTTCCCTCCAGTGTATCATATATATATCATCATTTCTGACTAACCATGTCTTTTCTCTAGTATATGATATATACCAGTATCTCTGACTTACCATGTCTTTTCTCTAGTATATAATATATATTAGTATTTTTGACTTACCATGTCTTTTCTCTAGTTTATGATATATATCAGTATTTCTGACTTACCATGTCTTTTCTTTCTAGTTTATGATATATATCAGCATAATCATATGATATATATCAGCATTTCTGAGTTACCATGTCTTTTCTCTAGTTTATGATATATATCAGTATTTCTGACTTACCATGTCTTTTCTCTAGTGTATGGTATATATGTAAATATCAGTATTTCTGAATTACCATGACTTATTTCTCTATCATATGATATATATCAGTATTTCTGACCATTTTTTCCCTCCAGTGTATCATATATATCACCATTTCTGACTAACCATGTCTTTTCTCTAGTATATGATATATACCAGTATCTCTGACTTACCATGTCTTTTCTCTAGTTTATGATATATATCAGTATTTCTGACTTACCATGTCTTTTCTCTCTAGTTTATGATATATATCAGCATAATCATATGATATATATCAGCATTTCTGAGTTACCATGTCTTTTCTCTAGTTTATGATATATATCAGTATTTCTGACTTACTATGTCTTTTCTCTAGTGTATGATATATATCAGTGTTTCTGACTTACCATGTCTTTTCTCTAGTGTATGATATATATCAGTATTTCTGACTTACCATGTTGTTTCTCTAGTATATGATATATATCAGTATTTTTGACTTACCATGTCTTTTCTCTAGTGTATGATATATATCAGTATCTCTGACATAGCATGTCTTTTCGCCAGTGTATAATATATCAGTATTTCTGACTTACCATGTCTTTTCTCTAGTGTATGATATACATGTATATATATATATATATATATATATATATATATATATATATATATATATATATTATATATATATAATATATATATCAGTAATTTCTAACTTACCATGCCTTTTCTCTAGTGTATGATATATATCAGTATTTCTGACTTACCATGTCTTTTTTCTCTAGTGTATGATATATATCAGGCTTCAATTTTTTATCGTAGAAATGTCTTAATAGGAAACGCTCAGATTTTTCTCTCTCTGATGGAGTCACTTCACTTCCATTGAGCAGTTTGACATTTGGTAAACTGCAAAACAATATCTTGACCTTTATTGTACAATTTTCATTTTCAAAACCACTAAATTTCTCCACACCACTAAATTACTTTCTGAATTTGTAACAGCCCATAGTTATTCTAGAAATTTAAACCCTTTATCTATTGAATATGGGCAATTTACATATCCTCCTTTGAACTTGGAACAGACTAATAGAAATTTTAAAGCATTTCATAGACAAAATACAAAAATGAAATATGCCTTTTCCTAGCTATTTTGAAGCCCAGTACCATAAAATTGCTTACTTGCGACAAAAATATCTGATAAAACCTCTTTTCAGGCTTTCTTAGGAAAAGAGGTGCAACGCCTATTAATCATTTCTGCTATAAGAATTGCAAAAAAATTTTTTGATTTTAAATTTAATCCTGAGCATATTTCTTTGTAACCTTTTCAGTTTCGCAGAGTTTTCAATTTCAAATGCTTCATTAGATCTAAGTTAGAATTTCAAATGTTTTTTATTGTTTTTGACCTGTGGAGCTCCTTTTAATCTAGAAAGCGCTGATGGGCGGAAAAGCCTGGGATTAATCTATTGGCACAGGTTATTACCAGTTTCAACAGACTTAAGACTCTTTCACAGTAACAATTATTTAGATATGATAGCTATAAAAGTCGCTTTATAAGGTTGCATTACACACATAAAATTCATTAAATTATAACACATTCAATTTTGGAAGTAAAAGATTTCAAACTTAATGTGGAACATGTATTAAATGTTCAGCACATACCTTGCCATGAACAGTTTTCTTCTATCTTCATCACTTAGTTTTGATCCTAATTTCACATTCTGAAACAATAATTTTTTTTAAGTTAAGTACAAGTTTAATGCTGCATGCCTCCAGATACTCCAAAATATTTCAAGAAAATCAAACCAAAACAGTATAAGTCATATGACTTCAAAACAAGAGAAAATGATTTTGGCTAACATCCTGTGTTACAAACTTAAAGCAGCACCAGGGGTCAAAACCACTTCATCTGGTCCATTGACTCCAATAATTGAGTGGCTGCAATTCTGACGCCTAAACAGTTTAAGGCAACCCCTCAGCCAAAAAAGGGTTCTTTTTATCTCACCTTAGACCTTTGCATGTGACCATTGCCAAAGAAAACTGAACTGTTTACTCAACACTATGCTACCTGTAATAATATATATAATAATATATAATCCCTCGATGTGAAAACTTGCTTAAGTTTTACTATGGACATGTGCTTTCCTCTGATCTTTGAGTGTAGACTTTTGACCTAGAGACCTGCTCCATGTGTGCAACACTGTCTCATAATGGTGAACATTTGTGTCCAGATATACTAAGATCCCTCAGTGCATATAGAAGATATGCTCTTTACATTAAATCACCTCTGGTGACCTTGACCTTGCCTAAATTGACCTGAATCATGCTGCCAATACTCAAAGTCAAGATTGTGAAAAATTTTGATATTTTCCCTCAATTCAAAACAAATTGTTCATACACACATTTTCATATTTTTATCTGACAATTGACCTTTAAAGTGTGATCATAGTCCTTTTTCACAGGGACACACAACCTCACAATGATGAACATTTCTGCCATGTAACAAAAATGTACATTAAAAACTTTGTATGCATGTACAAGTTTTTTCTCCCTGTGACCTCTAAGTAGGATCTTGACCTTTGACAGAGAGACCTGCTTCATGTGTGCAACACTGTTTCAAGATCATGAACATATGAGTCTTGAAACACTTAGGTTCATCAATGCACATGGAAGATATGCATTGTACAAATTCTTTTACAGTCAGTCACCTCTGGTAACCTTGACCTTGCATATATTGATATAAATTATGCTGGCAAAATTAAGTCTTGTCTCTAAATAGTAGACATTTTTTATATTATCTCTCCATTCAAAGAAATTAAACTGTCCATACACACATTTTCAACTGAATATTGACCTCTAAATGTGACCTTGACCTTTGCTGCAGGAACCCAAATTTCAAGCAAGACAAACCATCTTATCATGGTGAACATTTGAGCCAAATACTGCATGTGGAAGTTTGCTCTAGACAAATGTTTTTCTTTGACCTCAAAGTGTGACCTTAACCTTTGACCTAGTGACTTTCTTCATGCACAAGACACAACCTCATATTTTTGTCAAGCAATATTATCTAAATCCCTCCATGCATGAAGAACATGTGCTCTGGACAATACTGAATGTTGCCTGGACACTGGCTGCCGGCTAAAAACATTTCCATTATAAATCTCTTTTTTATGATAAAAAGGTGTATAAAAAAGAGAAAATTGACAGATATTACAAGTAAGATAATAGTAAGATAAGATATTTAAGATATTAAATTCATTTCAAAGTTTTACCTTCATTCTAACTGATTTTAGAGCAGGGAATGTTCGCAGTGCACTCAAATGTTTCCACTTCCCAATCTTTGTCTCACTTACACACAAAGTTTCAAGGGAGATAAACGGTTTTTGACTGACAGGTTCTTCATCACAAAGACAGCAAGAGTCATCTCCCCTGTTTAAGCCTTTCCCATCTGTCCCTCCTCCATTTTTCAGCTCATTGTTTTCTTTATTTTCATCAGCAAAATCTGCATCCTTTTGGTTCATTTCTGGATCAAATTTTGTACTTGTCTCCGCAGCAGACTCATCTTTGGCCTCTTCAACGACAACATCAAAAGCTCTCCTCAAGATAAGCTCAACAATCTCTCTACTCAGTTGCTTTATGCATTCCTGATCTTCCTTATCTTTTATATCAAACAAACTTTCAGACCCGGTCTCTACCAGCTGATCTTTAGGTCTTTCAGAACATTCAACTACACCAATACTTGTAGTTGGGCTGTTTTCCTCTTGTCTGGACATCATGCTTTCTTCATCTTTGCCTTGCAACACACTGGACTGTGCAATATCATTTCTTATTGCCTCATCTATCACAGAGTTCAGAATGTTTTCACAATATTGCCGAACTTCTTCTTGAAGCGATTCAATAACGTCATCACTATTAGCAACAGTGGCATCATCAAGTTTTACTGCATCTCCATCATGGTTATCATTAACTTTGTCACTGCCAAGAGCAGTCATGTCATCAACAGTTACAGTTTCATGACAGGAACAGTTACAATCAGGGTCAAGGTCACCTGCTTTGTAATGTATATCAACTAAAGGATTTCCAGATAGGATCAGAGACTTTAAGCCTGATAAATGACGGAGTTTCCACACTTCATCCCAACTAAGGTATAAAAAGAAAACATTTCTCATTTTCTGATGTCATTATTGAATATTTTGTAAGGGAATACTCTATTCAGTTCTGTTACACAACTTGCATGCTTTAAAACAAAAGAGACACTCTTTTTCTCTGTCAAGACATGACAAAATTTTATTAAAAAAAAAAAATGTGACTTTCCATTTTTTTTTTATTGTGTATATATTAGTTTCCCTTTTAAACCTTTGCACCCATAGAACAATTTTCAATATTTCACATCAGTCATGACAGAAGATGCTGTGAGCAAACATACAGACAAAATCTTATAGAATTATATAAATGACAATCATATACATGTTATAAGTTAGAACTTTTTTTGAGCTGAAGTCATGAAAAATACTATATTGTATTGAACAGGAAAGTGGTTACAATATTTTACTGTTAGCAATAAAATGATAATATTAATAATTAATATTAGAGCAATTTTGGTCATACCATGCAAAAACAGGAAAGATGATTTTGACTAAACTTGGGTATTACAAACTTAATGCAACACCAGGGGGTCAAAACCACGTCACCTGCTGGAGTTAAGAAATGCATAGACTCCAGTTATTCGAAACCCATTTAGTCACCTCTTACAATCACACAGGGATAAACTATGGCTGCAATTCTGATGCCTCAACCATTAAAGGCAACCTCTCAGCTACAAGAGAGTATTTTTTCCTAAATTTAATATTCAGAATGTTTGTACTTACCTGGTAATGTGATTATCATTCATTCTCAAACATTCAACACTACGGAGACCAAGATGTTTTCCTTCTGGTATATCTCTGAAATCTGTAATCATAAAAAAAAAACATGATCTAATACTCCATTTTTTGCTTAAATTGTTCTGTTTTCACATTCAAAATCATGCAAAGTTTTGAATGAATTCTAAATAAATTCTATTACAAGTTTTTCATTCCGCCTATTTTATAAATAACCGTAGCATGTGCCTTTACACAAGACCTTGACAGTCAAGGCCATTCAAAAGTAAAGGTCGTATTTGAATTATGAACATTATATGTAGAAAGTCTTCTTTTGTCTAATTATGTATAAACAAGAGGGCCATGATGGCCCTGATATCACTCACCTGTATATAGGCCTCCGGGCGGGGCCAATTTTAACCCAGGTGCTTTTATTTGAACAAACTTGGTAGACACCCATTAGAAAATGTTTCATGATAAATATCTAAGCTATAGCTTTTTGGGGTTTTGGTAGAAGTTTTTTAATTTTTTTCTATACACATATAGGGCAAAACAATGACACCCCTCCCCGCCCTTAGGCAAGGCCAATATTGACCCCATGACTTTTATTTGAACAAACTTGGTAGACACTCACAAGAATATGTTTCATGCTTAGTATCTTAACACTAGCTCTTTGGGTTTTTTTAAAGAAGATTTTTTGAAGTTTTCACTATACACATATTAGGAAAATCAATGACCCCCCAGACGAGGCCAATTTTGACCCCAGGGCATTTATTTGAACAAACTTGGTAGACACTGACAAGATGATATTTCATGCCAAATATTTAAGCTTTAGCTCTTTCGGTTTTTAAGTTTTTTCTTTGGGTTGCCATGGCAACCAGAGTTCTGCATGGAATTAAATTCTTTGAACAATTTTTAAAGTTGACTTCCAAAGGAACATTCCTGTGAAGTTTGGATGAAATTGGCTTAGCGGTTTATGAGATGTTGTTTAAAGTAAAAGTTTACGGACGGACAGACGAAAAGAAATCACAAAAGCTCACCATGTCACTTTGTGACAGGTGAGCTAAAAAGTACATTAATAAAATAAGTTATGACAATTAACATGTAAGCAAAACTGAATAATTTGGCCATTGTCAAGTTTGAATTATTCATCATGAACAAGTTTTTGGTTCACCGTTCTCGTTTTTGAGTTACCTGTCCCTGAACTAACTCAAGGGCAGATACTTCACAATGAAGGTAAACGATAACTTTTTTGAAGGTAAACAATAACTTTTTTTCTCTTATTTTCATGTATCTAATCAATGAGCAAATCAATTTATAACTTCCTTACTATTTGCACATAGATGAAGTTCCTTTAAATGTGGTAACAGTTTCGCAAATTGCAAGACATCCTTCCATTTGATACCTGTCCTGTTTAAAACCAAGTTTTCTACATTTGGAAGTGGGCTTGACCATTCATATAATGTATCCTACAAACAAGAAAAGTCCAATTTAACAACATGTATTTTAATTCTTTATTAATTTTAATTACTTTTTTCGCTAAATACTGTAACTTCATTAAAAAATAACCTGCGTGACATCAAATAAACATCGTAACAATACGCCACATGGCAACAAAATAAAACAAAACGTTCGTAAAATACATAATTATCATACATATGTATAAAAACGTGTTTCCTTTATGGTATTTAATATAAAAGTTTCCTACAGTTAAAATATATATAATATAATGAATATATATATATCATTAACATAAATGAATATTTGTACATAAACAGAATAAAATGTTCTGGAACAATATATCATTCTGCTATTTTAAATAGGCTTTTATCCATTTAGCAATGATATTATGTAATGCGTCAATTGATTTTAAGGTAATTTACTACCAAATGCCCTTCATACCAACATTTTGTAGGTATTCTTTTTTAAAGTTCAAACAATAATTTTTGCAGTATAGATAATTAGCTATAAAGATTTTTGACAGGTTGTTATGGCCCTATTATCCTATATTAATGGCTGCTAGGCGAGGGTTATTGCAAACAACTGTTTATATGCAGCAATATAACCTGTCAGAAATATTTATAACAAATTTATAATACAGCAAACATCATTTTTAGAGGAATGAAGCAAGATTTCTTCAAAAATCGACAGCAGCCGTGTATACAAAACTATATAAATGTCACGATTATCCAATGAAAAGCGACATTACAAATGTGCAGTAATATAAATATTAATTAATATACATGTAGCTTAAAATATATATATACGCTTTTAAATGTTGTACTCTACAGAAATATCATACTTATGTACATCATGGAAACCCACGGGTATTAATTTCGCTGAACTACATTCATTTCATGCGCATGAAGTGAATTTATTTCATGCTCTCCAGCGTTTTATTGTAATATATCAGATGATTATATTCTGATAAACCACTAGTGAAATTTATAAAATATAATTTTCACTGTAGCCGGACTATATCTGAATGCGGATGAAAAGAAAATCAAACTATAAATGGAATTACAGGCAGAAAAAAATGCCGTCATACGTAAATTGTGCTTCTTTAGGGAAAGAAAGTCAATGTCAGCATACATCATGTTAAAAATGTAACAAAATTAGAGAAATTTAACAGAAGCATATTTCAAAATTGATGATGTGACGTCATGATGTGATGACGTCACAAAGGAGAATGCGCGACTTTACGCGGCAAAATCAGTAAAAATACTTAAAATCACTTAAAAAGCATGAAATAAAAAGAAAATTTATTTGGTTTACATATAAGATTGAAATATTTGTCATTCGTGAACACCAGCTATTGCATCTGGTGTTCACTCAGTGAAATTATATTTCAATCTTACATGCAAAACAAACAAATATCCTCTATACAAATATACCTTATTATTTGCAATAGGGTTTCTAGCTATGTTCAGGAACTTCAGGTTTTGTAGCTCCTGTATTAATGGTAAAATTTCACTCCAAGAGTCCAGGAGATTCCCTGTAGAAAAAAAACAACAAAATCATTTCAGCACTTCACAGATTCTTCTAATGTCAAAGTTCACCTTTTTGTTATTATTAATAACTTATAAATTTATAATTTTTCTTTGTATATTCATCTGTTTAAAGAAGTCTTCAACTCTTGAAGGAGCTCCACACAGAGGTAAAAAATCCTAACATCATAAAATTGAAATTCTTACATATACAATGTATCAAGTGAAGTACTTAAAATTGAAAAAAAAATTCTGTGAAAAATGTCAAAGAAATAAATGAGCCGCGTCACGACAAAACCAACATAATGTGTTTGGGACCAGCATGGATCCAGACCAGCCTGCACATCTGCGCAGTCTTATCAGCATCCATGCTGTTCGCTATCAGTTTCACTACTTGTAATAGGGTTGATAAGCGAACAGCATGGATCCTGATCAGACTGCGCAGATGCGCAGGCTGGTCTGGATCCATGCTGGTCGCAAACCCATTATGTTGGTTTTGTCGCGACGCGGCTCAAATGTAGAATAAAATTGAATAATGATCTGTGTGATTATTAGCCTGATTATAAATTAACTAAAAGCGCTTACAGCCATCTCCTCCAGTGTAAAACCTGGCCATACATTCTGTGTTAAGCCAAAGACATAGATCCAGTGTTTTGTTTTTCTTAACAGAGAGACACTTTCAACAAGAGGTAGGTTTTGGGAATTGTACTAGTTTTCCAGGGGGAGAAAGAGAGAGGGGGCGGGGGCCGTCATTAAAAAAATCAAATTAACTTAGAATCCTTAACCCACCCCTTCACCCTCTCGATATACGTCCGTGTCTGACCAGGCTCTACACTGTTGATTGATTATTAAAAAAGTAAAACTTTGTTTAAAAATTTATTTCTTCATCTTTAGCACCTGTAAATTGACAACTGACAATTCTAAAAAAAGCAGGTGGTCAAATCCATCTAAGAAATTCAACAGGTTTCATAATTATCATTAGGATTTGGCTTCATTGAAAACCAATTATAGCAAAATGTCAATCATCATTTGCTGTTAATATTCAAGATACATTGTATACTATACTCGAATTTGATATTTCAAAATATTGATAATTCCTACATGATCTCTGACTTTAAATATAAAATACAAAAAATGTAAACATGATTTGACTTCACACAAACTTAATAGGTTATGCTTTAAATCCTACACACTTATAGTGGACTAAGAGTGTCATTAAAAAAACTGGCAGCTTTACTTGACCTGTTATAAGGAACACAGATTCCCATAAAAAGTTTGTACATTCTTTTATTTCGATAAAATACATATTCAAGAAGAATTTTATAGATTTCAATAAATTTCTGCAGTAAAAATATTTAACTTAAAGATATGCATAACATATCTTTCAGTACTGCCAGGTACATTGTATTTCTTTATTCTACACAAGGGTAAATATAAAATGTAATGAGTCATCAATCAAGGTTAAGTAAATGGATAACGTCATTTCTAAAAATAGTATGTTATACATGTACAGTGTGTTTTGGTGAATCCAGCTGAATTTTTGGACAGGTAGCATGCACGGTGAAACATTCTTAAAGGCCCATTATGCCTTAGAAAGGCATTTATTTTCATTTCTCACAAAAGTTAATTTGGGTATACTTTTATGGTACCTAAAAATTTACTAATTGGCCAATTACCAGAACTTTCTTTTTCATCTGTTGCTTTTTTGGCAATAAGTACAGTTATTGAGAATAAGTCTTATGAATGGAAGTCAAAATACATTATGTACTTCTTTGTATACCTTTTGCTGAGTACTTTTATCATTATGACTAATTATTTTACATTTATTGCTACTTTCTTCAGGTAAACCAGCATCAAAAGTGCTCTAAAACCATTATTTAAACATTATAAAAAAATCATGTTTGCCCTTTTGAAAGAAAAGGCATAATGTGCCTTTAAAATAAACAACAACAGAAAACGTTAACCTGAAGCAAATTTTTATCAATCACTTTCTTGGTACTGAAAATATTGTCTTCAAAGCACTTTCTTTCACTTTTAATAATTTTGTGTGAAGTTCACATGATTTTCCATTTATTCTTTCCCAACTAATCTTTGCATGCTGTTCAAAAATTTACATTCAATGAATCAGTTGGGAAAAGATTGTGGAAATCAAAATCAAAATTTTTGAATACACATTGTTCATTTAATATTTATAAGTCTTGTAAATTTGCCACCTATCTTTTGGCTTGCAATAAAGGATCTTAAATGACCTCACTGCTGTGGGTTGACACCCTCCCTGGACTAGCTAGTAGTGGAACAACTTTAGTGGTTCTACTCATGGGCCCACTCATACATGTCTGAAATGTTACAATGAGGTCTACCTGAAATCTGCCTCCACCAGAGTATAGCCTTAATGTCACCGCTAACTAGTGTGTTTGTGCCACATAAACACCCACCCCACAAAATATTCAACTTAAAGACAACGCTACTGTGTTGGTGTCACATAAACACTGACCCTCCCCTACAAAATATTCACAATCATACCTGATATATCCAAATCAACAACATTTGGACATAATGATCTAATACTCTGTCCCTCTAATGCTGATGTTCTAATGTAACTGTTACTGACACACTGAAAAAAACAACAACAACAAATTTGAAATAAATAATTAACAAGTGTGCAATAAAAATTATTTGAAATAAGTAGGGTCTACTCAACAAGTGCAATAACATTTAAAATGAATAAGGAATACCATATACAAAAGTGTGCATATAAACTAGCCCAACAAATTATGCTCCAGGCCTTTTTATTATATACAGTAGAGGATGGTATTTGGTAATATATCATGCAGATTGTAAGATCGGTCGGTCTTGCAGTTAAGATATTGAGATTAGAATATTACGGGGAAGTCAAAGCCAGCAGCTGGGAAGTGGGCCCGCGCTTTGGCTTGCCCGGCTATAGACTACACATTCATATTAAGGTTTGGCATCCTTGGCAAAAATATCTGGTTTACAAAATAGAACAAGTTGAAAGGTCAGCTGCCACATTTTTTTCTAGTATTACTTTTGATACAGTACGCTAAAGCTTGAAATACTTTACTTACAACATTTGTTAGGTACCCAAGTTCTGCATCCCCTCCAGAGTTTGTGCGCTTCTTAGGTGGTCTTCCTCCAAAATATCCAAACTTGAACTCCTCATTACCGCTACAGTACTTTGACCTGAGAACCGATAACAAATTACTATGTTCTTTTTCCTCCTTTTTTGTCTCTGTTTCCCTCTGACTGTCACTGTCATTTACCGTTTCTAGCCCAACGACGAAGCTTGTTGCTTTCCCTGCCATTGTGCAGAAATGAATATAAAAAAATGTGGGAACTTATTATAGAAATTGTATAATTTTCAAATAATGAGTCAGAATTCAGTAATAGCTATGTTTACTTTTTGATCAATCGGAACACCTCGACTTTTATTACTCATCAGAGGTAAATCTAAACTTTCCGACTATCTTTAATTATACGAAGTTTTAGGAACAAGAACTTAATCCCTAAGACACTACACCCCGAATATTTTGAGGAAACTTCATCCCTGCAGACAATTCAAATATTTTCAACACCCTCTTATTTTTGTCAAAGAGCCGAGAAGTTGCGATTGATTTAAATCCGTAGACTGGTCCGGGGGGTACCACTAAAATACGCAACGGAGATTTTTTTGGCGCAACGGACGCAACGGGCGCAACGGAGATATTTTTTTTAGAAAAACCGGCACAACGCCTTTTTTTAAATCAATGTGCTATATTTAAGCATCTAAAATGATTAATTAGCATTATTAAGTAAGTATGTTTTAAAATGTTTCATAAATTGTACACGTTTAATTGCACTGAAGAGTTATATGCCTGGCGAAATGGAAATTTCATGGCGCAACGGAGATATTTAAAAAAACAACAACGACACAACGCCTTTTTTAAAGTCAATGTGCTATATTTAAGCATCTAAAATGATTGTTTAGCATTATTAAGTAAGTTTGTTTTAAAATGTTTCATAAATTGTATATGTTTAATTGCACTGAAGGGTCATATGCCTGGCGAAATGGAAATTTCATGGCGCAACGGAGATATTTTTAAAAAAAAAAAACACGACACAACGCCTTTTTTAAAGTCAATATGCTATATTTGAGCATCTAAAATGATTGTTTAGCACTATTAAGTAAGTATGGTTTAAAATGTTTCATAAATTGTATATGTTTTCACTGAAGGATTATATATGCCTGGCGAAATGGAATTTCACGGCGCAACGGAGATAATTTTGGAAAATCGGCACAACGTATGTACTAATATATGAAATTAATTAACACCAATGTTATTTAATAAATTAATTTTAAAAAAGACATAGAAATCTTAATCGTATATCAAATAGCTGCAATGTTGATGTTGTAAAGGATTGTGTGCCGGCGAAATGGACATTTTGTATTCGCAACGGAGATTTTTTTTCGGCGCAACGGAATTTAAAGAGAAAACAATGTTTGTCCTAATTAAGTAGTAATATGAAGAAATGAATCATTAACGATATTAACTGAATTACTGAAGTGGTGTAATAAAAGTCTGTTTTATTAATTTAAAAATGGAATTAAATACGTTTTTATCGTAATGGCTGACACTGGAAGAAAAGTATGGATTTATCAATCTGTTTCATGTTTTCCCCGTTCAATTCGTTATTTTTACGAAAAGTACTGTGATAGCTTAATTTTCTATACATAATTTTCAGAATTTTACTTAAAGAATACGAAAAGTCCGTAATGCATACGCTGTGGACTTTCTAATGTAATCTTAACAATAAATTACCACAACCAAATTTCAACTAAACGCTGCTTAATGGCTTTATTGCTACACAAATTAATACGTTTATTTCCGTCATGGCTGATATTCGAAGATAAACATGAGTCTTTAAATCTTTTTCTTTTTTTCCCGTGTATTACGTTATATTTACGTTAAATATTGTAATGACTTTTATCAATGACATGATTGTAAAACAAAGTCATATCTTTATTCAAAAGATTTGTATTACAAATAGTAAAACGACATGCATGTAGAATTTGCTGATCTTTCTATTTCCATTTTAAAACAGTAAAACACATAAAATAATTAAATTGAACATTACTTATAACAATTCCTTCCCCAATCAGAAAACCCCGTTAAAATCAAATGCAGCTACTGTTTATTTAGTAAAATTCGTATTCGTATTCGTATTTAGCGAAACAACAGCAATTTGGTGATTGGCAGAATGTTTATCACGGGTGTTAAGTACCGATAATTAAATTACCAATGACACGTGGTTGATGTTTATTGGACACGTAAGCGTTTTCACACCATTTAGATAATGTGATAAAGAGAAACATGTATTGACTCTAAGATATTAAATTTTTTTTTTATAACTTGTTATTGTCGAAAATATTGCTTTTGAAGCTTGTTATGCCAATATTTCACTCAAACTATGAGAAAAAATGTGTATATGAAATGTGAGACGTAATAAAACATTTTGGAGTCTGAATCCGCCACTGATGACGGTCAAGTTTTCTATTACAAGTGTTAAAAACATTAAACACCCGTGCCATACACATGCACGATACGTTGCTAATTGCTAACAATTCTCTCGTAATTGACTACCTTTTGTTAATATCATAATTATGAAATATTTGGATTGCTCTTGATGAAATATACGAATACGCAACGAACTGTTATTGAAAAAGTACACAATGATTAATGAAAGATAAAGAATTGATAAAATAATATAATATGATAAAACTGTTATGATAATCCCCGTTGCGTCGAAATGTGTCCATTTCGCCGTAATTTTAAATATCTTTTACAATATCCTATTTTCAACATTTTCTAAAATAAAGGAAAGTAAATCAGTTTTAAAAGACTGTTACTTATTATTCTCAAATTCTTATGTTATGTTCAAATATAAGATCTACCCGTTATGCAAATCTTTATTTTCCGTTGCGCCGAAATTATGTCCATTTCACCGTCCATTTAGAATCTGATATATCCAGTATTCTACCTAATAAAATCAAACTTATACAGTATATGTAAAAAATATGTATAAATATCAACAATACCAACTTATATAATTATTTTATGTTTTAGACATAAAAACAGTATACACAGTTTTGAATATAAAATCTCCGTTTCGCAATAATCCATCGGCGCAACGGAGTTTATGAAAGGTATAACAACAATACAATGAATGTTTATAATAAAAAATACTTAACATTGATTCTGTAATATCAACATATGACTTTATTTAGTATATACTAATGCAAATTCAATTAAAAGTACTTTGTTTGCTAGTTTTAAAAAAAATAAATCTCCGTTGCGCCAATGAATTTTTGCGCAACGGAGTTTTGAGCGGTATTACAATAATACAATGCTTATTGTATAGAACATATTGTTTTTAGATGATTTCTATAAATTCAAAATATTATTTTATTAAGCACATACTAATATAAATTTAAAAAATGCATTGCTAATCGTATTTTATTGTCACATTTTAAATTTTGAACTCCGTTGCGCCCGTTGCGTCCGTTGCGCCAAAAAATCTCCGTTGCGTATTTTAGTGGTACCGTGGTCCGGGTACCACTAAAATATGCAACGCAGATTTTTTGGCGCAACGGACGCAACGGGCGCAACGGAGATATTTTTTTAGAAAAAAAACCGCCACAACGCCTTTTTTAAAGTCAATGTGCTATATTTTAGCATCTTAAATGATTGTTTAGCACTATTAAGTAAGTATGTTTTAAAACGCTTAATTGTGATTTTACAAGTTGATTTCGGTAATGAAAAGTTGATTTCGGTAACTTTACCGAAATCAAGTTTATTTCGGTATCGTAACGTACCGTTCATAAATTGTATATGTTTCAATCACTCGTTTTAATGGATTTAACTCAATACAGGATTAGCGCAGTACCTCTAGACGCTCACAAAATAGACAAATATCGTTTATTTTCGCGGATTTTTACATTTTCATTCATTATCATACATAAATCGGCGTGAAAAGATGAATTAGACCTTTTTCAGTTCATTCCGTTGGGTAAAAAGGCAAGATTTTAGCATTTTATGATTCAAGGGCCTTGTCCGGTATGTACCGGAATACGGTATTTAGTGTGGTGCTCCAATCCTTTTTGGCTTGCAGCCACGGCTGCAAGCCATTTGTTTTGAATAACTTGTTCCGGTAAGGTGGCTTCCTGTTTCCAATTGTTAGTGCATGATTGAACGGGAAACCAGCTGCAATCGTGCCAATCGCAACTTTTCGGCCTTTTCCGTCACTCTTCGGATTAATGATAATAGCCGATGTAGTTCCGATTGCAATCGTGACAATTCGGGCGATTCCGTCATACTGCGGAATCAGACAAAGTAATATTACGGAAATCTAAGCTATTTTAGTTACTTCGGTAATCCCAGTTTGTTGATATAAATAGGATTTCTATTTTTACTTGATTTATCGGTTTAAACCGTAATAAATTAAAAACGAAATTGTTCCGTTTCAATTGTTTTTCAAGACGCAAAAGTTAGTTTTTTTTATAATTGTTTTTGTCTGTATTAGTTTTATACAATAGAGAATGGTGACTGTAGTAGTATTCCGTCTTCAAAGGGTGGTCCTGCTTACCAAATCACGCATGATCGAGTTATATTTAGATCTACTGAACGCAATTCAATGGTGAGGTAATCTAAAAATAGCCCTGCATATCATTAACTTTGCCACGTGCTGATCTACAGATAGCGCATCGTATTTGTGATCGTGTAACATAGTTGATACATGCTTATTAATTGAATTTGGTACCACGTAACGAAGTATTTTAGTGCATTTACTTGTCTATAAAGCAAACGAATGATTTCTCTGCGAAAAAGGAGAAATGAAATGTGCACACTTGTTTCCCTACAGTATACGATTGATCATTTTCTTTATTAGTTTTATACAATAGAGAATAGATTTCAAATCGTTTTGACAAAAAATATTCGTTTTTCCAAAAAAAAACCCAACAAAAAACAACTAAATAAACCCTTTATGATATACAAATACCGTAATTCAAAAAAATTGTGATAATAAATTGAAACCAAAAAAAAAAAAAAAAAAAAAACAACAATTTTAAAGGGTTGGGATGAAGGCACAACTGTACAAGCCTTTCCTTTTAAAAGAAAACTTTATTTTAGTCTCACTCATGTTTAATTGCACTGAAGGGTTATATGCCTGGCGAAATGGAAATTTCATGGCGCAACGGAGATATTTTTTTTAGAAAAAACCGACACAACGCCTTTTTAAAGTCAATATGCTATATTTGAGCATCTAAAATTATTGTTTAGCACTATTAAGTAAGTATGTTTTAAAATGTTTCATAAATTGTATATGTTTACACTGAAGGATTATATATGCCTAGCGAATGGCGCAACCTGGAGATAATTTTGGAAAATCGGCACAACGTACATGTATGTACTGATATATGAAATGAATTAACAACAATGTTATTTGAATAAATAAATTTAAAAAAAAAAGATAAACAACCTTAATCGTATATCAAATAGCTTCAATGTTGATGTTGTGAAGGATTGTGTGCCGGCGAAATGAACATTTTGTCTGCGCAACGGATATTTTTTTTTGGCGCAACGGAATTTAAAAAGAAAACAATGTAAATTTGTCCTAATTAAGTAGTAATATGAAGAAGTAATTATATTAAATCATAAAAGATATATTTAACTTTTTGCACCTACGTCCGTTATATTTTATCAAAAAATTATCAAAAGTATACAAAATAATGAAAAAAAAATTAAAAAGCTAAAAAATATAAAATATCAAAATATTTATATTTCGGCAGAGATCTCTGTACTGATAAGGGGAGATCACTGCATAGGAGATAGCTTAAAAGTACCATAAGGTAGCACACCACAGTAATGTAAGCCACAGCTTCGAATGGCCAGGGAGGATTTCTTGGATATAGTGAATATTCTGGATTTAAATGACTGGTTGTCTTTAAAATGCATTTTCAGCATAAAATTTGTTTTTGTTCCATCTAATATGATCACTGGCAAATTCGAAAACATGGCCAGAAATCACATGCTGTTGATTATGTATGTCAAGGCCGCCATTTTTTGTAAACATTGCTTTTAAACAGCATGCACGGTAAAAAGAAGTAATTTTACAGGGGGGTACAAACTTTTAGCAGTAGCAAAAAATCTACAAGGTTGAGGACTAGTTTCTTTGTGATATTTTGCATGTATAGGGAGTTGCTAAAGCAGAGACGGTGTTCCTTTAGCCTGTATATTTGCAGATATTTTTTGCCAGAGGGTCGAAATGTGTTGTTTTGGGTCTCGGGCCACTGTAGATTTTGGGCTTCAACGGAATGAATTGCAACTTTTTTGACTGCCTGCCTGTTGCAGATGGGATAATTTCTTTGTAGATTTGCAATCTTATGTCATATATGTTCTCAACAAAATGTGTTTTCTTTTTCCAGGTTGTGTAGTTTGGTATCAGAATTATTAGACGTATTGTTTGTAGGACATTGACGGCAGGAACTTGAAATTAACTGTGGAGTGCTACCTTAAGACGACAGGGAACCAGATAAGACGTTCCGTTACTCTGGTTCCCTGTCCAATTACTTTCGATTGGTGTTACATAGAAATATGCAGGAGACCAGTCTAGATGTTTCGTATACCTAAAATACGAATGTGACTTTTTTGACGAAAGTGAGCGAAAGTTTTCAAAATATGAATTATAACGTTTTAATAGAATTTTACAATAAAATTGCAGTTTGTATATCATTAGAAACTTAATATCATGTTTATTATCAAAAATAATCATTATGATAATTTAATCTCTATTTATTTGCAAAAAAATAATCACTTGTAAGTTTCACACTACGGAAACGTATAGCGACCACCTAAAATATATGATACGTATGAAATGACTTTTTTTTATAGGTTTATATCTATCTATCTATTGGTGGTTTAAGGTACGTTAAAAGTTAACATATTAAAATCATGCTGGAAAGAATATGAAAATATTTTAACGACTTTGATAAACCCTTTCTGTGGAGGTATGACTTTTCTGTGGTGTCCTGGGATATATAAATTTTCTGTGGAGATGTAAATTTTCCTAAATTTTCCGGAGAGTTAAAAATTTTCTGAGCTGTCCTGGAAGGTAGTAATTTTCCATAGAAATACATTTTTTTTTCTCTGGTGTTCTAGGAGATATTAAATTTCTGTAGATACATAATTGTTTCATTAATAAATTAATTTTCTGTTGTGTCCTGGGAGGTATAAATTTTCTATGGAGACATACATTTTCAGGAAATGATTTTTTTAATAGCTACCAAAAAACATGATTTAAACACTCTTGAATGGAATAAACGTAAATTTAACATTGAATATACATGTATGTCAGTCATTCTATATTTCATGTACATAATTCTGCTTTACATTATTACTGAATTATGTTAAATAAAAGACAAGCAGAATGGCCTTTGTACTGAATTATGTGAGATAGCAGACAAACAGAATTGCCTGAAATTATACATTTAATATTACATATGTATAAGAGTTTCAAGACGGCTATTGAACCCTATGCACACTTCTTTGTTGAAAATTTACATTTATGCATTGCCAAGTTTAAAGGTTTCATGGCAGTTTGCAATGTCATTTTTTTATCCTGGCTCAGTGGCTTTAAGACGCTGACTATGATCCACTTATCCCTCACAGCTGTGGGTTTTAATCCGGCCAGGGTTTGTCGATTCTTTAATGTCAGGAACTTATCCAGTTAGCTTGTGGAATGTCAGTCTGTTTATTAGGTGCCTGCCCATGCCTGAAATTATGCCCGAAGGGACACCTAAGGTCTTTCTCCAATACCGAAAGCTAGCTTTTTACTGCAATATTTGGTAAAAAATTAAATTTATACATATTTTTGCTTCACCCTAGCAATCACTTGATAAACAAAAACAAAAATGCTAAATAAAGATTCCAACAATAGAAATGTTAGGCCCTGTATAAAATTACAAATTACTGTTTGTCAAGAATGACAAGAGTAACACGAGCTCAGTAAGTTGTTAATAACGATCAAATCCAAAACTAGATTGTCTGGTCAAGTTGAAAAGATTTGGATATATAACGACTTTTCAAATAACTTTACCTTGATTTATTAATAATGTCTTTTAACCTCCGCACTGTTTCATGTCGTGTTATTGTTATTCTCCAAACGATTTTATATTAAACGATGATGCACAGAAAAAATCCCTCATTGACTGGGATTCAAACTCTAGCAAATAAAAAGTAACGAAGTTCTAAACCACATACTCATATAATCTTTTCCCTGGCGCAGTTGTAAGGTATTGCAGATAGATGTGCACCCAACCGTAAAAAACTGTGACAGAGTATTTTTTTTTATAAAAGTTAACAACATTTACCTTTTTAAGCGAAACAAACTTTTAGACATTCATATTCTTTAATACATACACATTTCACGAATAACTAACTCTTCAAATGTAAATCTGATGTAGTAATTTATTGCGTCCCTTTAAACGGCATTTACCTATGTAACATAGTAAAGCTTTTTACACATTGAGAATTAATTTTAGCTAGTATCACAAAGCTGAATTACTTAATTGGTAGTGTGTGAATCCATTTAGTAGAATAGACTAAGAGAAAATATGACATTTAACGGACTATAATGCGAGCAAGTTAGTACAAAAGTATAAAAACAGCAAACAAAAATGCAACCTACAATATGAAATATTAACATATACAAAGAAATAATGCCTTTAATAATTTATTGAGTTTTGATGTATAAAATCTTAACGTGATGTTACTGGTGTTTGATCATACATGTATAAGAAAAGCTGTATACAAATAAGTTTAATTTCTGCTTAATTAACTCAAGGAAACATTCACATAAAATCAACTAAAATGACATTTTATGTTTCCTGTCTTGATACCTTGCAACAGTACATTGATCTGTCCATTATGCATGTAGTTGATGATGGTTGCTTGTGTTACATACATTTAAGCTATATCACCAAAGCATGGAAATGAAATCGTCATTAGAGAAGAGAAAATCCATTTCTCAGTTATCCGAAAGTATTCAAGCAGGTGTTGATCAGTAGTGAAAAGCCATGTTTACACACAAAAGTTTTGTCTTAGGCCAATCTAGTCTAAATTGTTTGCACTATGCTATGGGAGTTAGGTTGTTAGTTTTCTTTTCCAAAAACGTTATGCCTTTACTTTTCACCTGGAAATGGATTAAAATCTATGCAATCATGTGGGGCAGTGACAGCGGCAATTCAACCGAATTGCTTTGACATACTTTGAAATGATTTTGCAGAAATTACAATGTTTGAACACATCTGCGGATGTTTAAAAAAATTCACCATTTTTTATGCTTTTAAAATGTTAAATTATACATTGACGGTAGTTTTGTCAATAAACAAACACAAACCGCAGCTGCAGCATTTTCAACTTTGTCGTTTTGGGATTTCTTTATGTTTTCCATTTTCTCTATTTAATGTAAGAATTTATAATTATTTTAAGAAATAAATGGGTAAAAAGAACGGAAATATTAAGATAACAATGATAAAATACCAATGTGGAACAATAATGTTTGAAATAATCAACAAAAATAAAATATGTTCAAGCTTATTCAAATCCACACCAACAGCAAGAAAAGTGTCACTTGACTTTTTTGCGACATTCTTATAAACTGTGTTATAGATGCAAGTTAATTTTTTCGGACACTACTATGAGATCAAATAGTTTGCCAACATTAGTTTTCATATGTGCGGTCCAAAAGTCAAGAAACATGAAATTTGAATTTCTAACATTGATCTGAGACACTTAAAGCAGAAAGATTTGCAAAAGATGATTAA
This sequence comes from Ruditapes philippinarum, assembly GCF_026571515.1. NCBI lineage: Eukaryota > Metazoa > Mollusca > Bivalvia > Venerida > Veneridae > Ruditapes > Ruditapes philippinarum. The sequence continues at coordinate 31,377 of NW_026858601.1, forward strand.
GAAATATATCCAGAAATATATTGAAAATCAGTTTGTTATCGTAGCACAATTGGTCTACACATTCAGCAAATGGGAACAACAACAACAAAAAAAACAACACCAAAAAAAAAAAAAAAAAAAACGAAAAAAAAAAAAAGTTTTATGTTGAACGCATAATTACATAGCTTGATTACTATAAAAACATGAAATTGTTATCGGCACTCGTGTGGTGGTTTCCGTGGCAACGTTGTATAGGGGTACCCGGAGCGCGTCAAAACTGGAGATAATTAGCAGTCTCATGCCCCTTCTTTCTTTGTCTTTTTTAGCTGTTAAAATCGAGGGTAACGTTGTGATTAACACTCCATGACGTGACGTTACATGCTGACGTTATAATGTTATAAACTGAACTTTATCGCTTTAGAAATAAAAAAAGTTGAGGAGAACTATTGGCAATAAATAATTGAAGAAAAATCACCAAAAAATGACGACGTCAGATATGTTTCGGCGGAGCAGCGTGTGTTAGTAAAATTCTGCATGGAGCTTGGGAAAACGATTTAATTTATCTTACTTCAAGCAATCAGACGCCAAGTGTTTCCTGCGCTCATGTATACAAATGGTACAAGCGATTTCATGATGGTAGAGTTGAAACTACAGAAGATTTACGTTCAGGAAGTGTAACTACTACCAAAATCAGTGGAAACTAAACATTTATTTCATGTTTTACATCTAGATCTATGTCTGCAAGTTGGAGTTTGCGGAGTTAGCTGTATGGAATTTACCTTGAAGCTATAAGTCAGTATATTATTTGTTAATTTAGTAACATTCGTTCATCTTATATTCATTTCAAATTGTGTAGAATAGCTTAATTGGGCCCTATGAATCAGATCTTTGCCAGCATCTATCGTTACAAACCAACTCAACTTCTGTTTATTTGACCGTACAAATGAATACATGTTTTTACAAAATATATCACTACAGAAAGATGTTTCGACTGTATTATTTTATTGTGTATAGAAATAAATTGCATACTTCTGCAAACAATGACATATATATATTCTTTATAATACATAGACTCATCTATACATACATATTTAAAACATAGACAGATATACAACAAAAACAATGTATAGCCACATAAGACACATCATGTACGTCACAATTTTTTTATTTTCACCAACTTTAGATAACGAGTTGGCGAGCATCCTTTTATGTGCGTGGGGCATTTAACTTCCTGATGAAATATATGGAAACTGAAAGAGTAGAGTTGAGAATAAAAATTGTTAAAGATAATATTTGTTGTCTTCAACTTGACATAATACGCATTAAAAAAAATTTTGGACCTAAATGATCGTGCGATACTACATCTTAGCTGACTAATACGATAACATTTCGTTACACTAAAACATTAAAGCTGTTGTGTTTGTATTAAAGTCATACAGTTCATTTTAAAGCAAATTTTTCCTTGATCGTATCTCATGTTAAGTTATGATGAAACAAAAGGACAATAACAAAGAAAAAAATTGTTTACATTTTTATTACAATAGAGTGACACCTGGCTATGTTTTGTTTTTCTAATAGTAAATAACTTTTGAACTTTTTAAAACATTGCCAATGTTAGACTTCGCGAAATTTCTGCTTCATACAATGCATGTACTTGATGTTATTTTCATAACTATAGATAAAGACAATAGAAGTACAATTAGCTTAAATGTCCCCCTAAATCCCTTATTTTAGCACATCTAGCTATATTTTATATATATATCTGGCGACCCTTCGGCCAAAGACCTGCACTCGACGTACGCTCAAAATAAGCCGAGGTACGCCCCTGAATTAATGACAAATCAATAACGTTAATGAAGAACGTCATTGATGATGACCGGTGCCTTATGGTGAGAGCTATTTCTGAACAATGTGATATTTAAATCTCAACTTTGCATACAATTCTCACTGAAAACTTTGGAAGGGAGCATGTTTGTGCATGTTTGGTGCCAGGTTACAATACAGTGGTAATAAAGAGGCGCTTGTTAGAGCAGCAAAATAATTTCTTCGCAAATGGTAAAGAGTCATAAAATTTATGCATTTTTGGCAGGAATAATTACAACTTATGAAACATTGTTTCATACGGCTTCAACTACTTCGCTGGAAATTCAGTTAATGGATGCATACACCTTAGCACCGATGGATTTCGCCGTGTTTCCATCGATAAGGTCGCAACTCAGAATTATAAAATTCAGGAATTTCACTGAACTAAGAAAAGCAACACCACGCATTATTTCTGGCATTGAGAGTGACTGGTATTCAAAGATGTATGACAAATGGGTTGACAGACAGTTAGAATGTGTGGGATGCAACAGTGAATATTTTGAGAAGCTTCAACTTCGACGTCACATATGAGTAAGTATATTCACGACGTAACGTCATGGCGTGATCCGCACACCTGTACATCCCTTTACATAAACCTTTGCCGTTCATAGTTTAAGAACGGAAAGTTGAAATTTTGTAGAATCGATCACGGAACATTGGTGAAAGGTTGGAGAAAGTTTCATTTAATTCTGATGCGAAATACTCTTATTAAAGCAGCTGTCTCTACCCTAGTACCTTTAACATAATTTGCTAAAAGTAACATTTCAATACTATATAGGAACAGAGTTACATTTTTTTAAAGACATTCCTTAAATATTTTTCTTTCTTTTTACCTCGACCACAGTCATCATTGGGAAAGTTAAATAGTTCATTTCAGTAGGGTATGCCGTACGGCAAACTCGTTTTGCATTTCTTTTCTTTTGAATATAGTAGAGTCTCTGCAGAGCAATAGCTTTAGTGAGATTAATTTATTTTGCAGATGCTGTTGCTGAGTGTTGCTTTAGAGTGATTGAGTTTAATTTGGGATAAATTATACTGTTGTTAAAAACAGATTATTCTTTTATAAAGGGCCATATGTAACATGTAATGTAGTTGGTTGTAATTTATAGATAAGACAATTCTAACTAATTCATAAATTAAATTCAATATGTTTTGCAACCAGATACTCTTAATTCAAAAATCGAAACGTTGGCTTAGCAAAGTTAACTATTTCTTAATATAAAAGATAGAAAAAATAGCAAATTATAATTAACTATTGTTTAAGAAATATGATGATGTTTGCCAAGTTAAACACAACAAGTAATAATACAAAACAATCTTCTTCGCGGCATTAACCTTCCCTTACGGAAAAAGCCAAATATATAAGAGCAGGCTTATTGGTTTCAAATATTTTTTATGTTGATTTTCTTCATTACGATGTAAATTTTAGCTATTGATCATTATTTAAATTACATGTATTTGATGTTAGAAATAAACTCAAGGAAAGTTGTGATAAAGCATAGTGCAATTTCAAAATGTATGGAACAATTGTCAAACCTTCATCTCATTTTTCGTCGTTAGCTTTTTAAAGTACTTTATTTCTTTCAGTTTTTTTATTTATTTTTGTTCCTGTCTTACATGATCGTGTGGGGGATTTGTTCAATGAATGCCGGCTTTTCTTATTGATCTTGTTTTACATATTTCAACTTTTTATGGCTGGCAATTTGACAAATGTTTTTTTACGTCTTATCCTTTTTCCTGTATTTACAGACACATAAATTAAATAACGCTGAAGAAAAGAAGAGAAGGAAGTTGGTGAATGGCTAAGGTATTTCTTTAGGATATCGCATGACTGTTTACATTAAAAACCGATTACTGCGATCAAATACAAAGGTAAAATTCATTTATTCAATATAGGCCAAAAACATTAAGTCGACCATATTCATATTCGATTGGAAGCAATTCAGTTTAGATAATTGGCAATGGAGTAAAGATATCTGGTTTAAGAAAAAAAAACACCGCATAGCAAAATACAATATAAAGTACTGAAATAGTTTAATAATGGAATCAAATATTGAATTTCAATACACAAGCCTAATAATGAAGCAAAACATATACATTTGAAGTTTGAAAGCCTGTGACGCAGATATTCATTTCACAAAAACACATAAACCTTTTCCCTTATATAAGCGTGTTTTGACGGTTTTTTGCCCCTCCCCCCTTTTTTTGAGGCCTCAAACAGTGAGAAAATGCCCTATTTAGGACCCAAACACTGTTTTTCATTTGAGAAATGTTGTTCCAAAAGAACGTGTATTTTTAAAATTCTGTAAATAAAAAAGCCAAAAACTAAAGAACACATTGTGTTTGTCTTGTGTACATCTACATGTACAACAAATACTTTATGCAGGAAGCAGACAAATGAAATACAAGGAAAAGTCAATAACAAAGTAAAAAGTTTAGAAAAATATTTAAGAGACAAAATTGTAAAGCTTTAACAGATATGTATATTGGAAGAATTTCAAGTTCATAAAAGTGATTTATTTATAGTAGATTTATCACATAAATAAGAAAGAAAATTTATACGACTATTATATTTCGTTTTTGTGTACACAGAACCATGGTAATTCTTTATTTATTCATACGTAATGTACCTAAAAATAACATCATGGTATTCCTTTATTTCTTATACGTAATGTACCCATAAATAGAAACATCGTATTCTTTACTTTTATTCATACGTAATGTACCTATAAATAAAGAATGTGTTTAGGAAGTCTGAGTTGAATTTCAATTGGCTAATAGGCAAGCGGCTTATTCATCCGTTAAACGCATATAATTGTGACAACAGGTTCTTTTTAAATATTCGACATACAAAAGCAGTGAAGGGAATTTATAATGTGTTAAAATATGTAAGACACTTCTATAACCAGTGTTGTGATGTTGATTTCACGCAGACATTTGAAATGATCATTTGAAGAATGACCAAGTTGAACAATTTCAAAACTATTTGTTTCTAAACACTGACAAAGGATTAAAGAAGGATTGAACACGGTAAATATATATTCATTACATGATTTTTTTATGTAAACATTACACATCATACACATCCATTAGAACTGCTCATATTGAAATTGATTATGCAACGGAATTTATTGGTCATTGTCAGTTTTCAGCTAAGCATATAAGCTTGAACTTTAAGCATGCTAATCTCCTGACAGTGATACATATGTAAGCATATACGCTAGTACGTATCACAAGAATTGCTAGATTTGACAACAATACAATAACGTGTAAAGCTAGAATCTGGTTCAGCCCTACATGTTTTGTTTAGTATATTTTTATGGCATGTAGTAAAAGATCTTTTACAGTTGGGCTATCAGGCTATCAGAATTGTACTTCATATATATGCATAAATATCCGTATTTCATATTCAGTTTGCGTCTTAAGCAAATAATAAATAATAATAATAAATTCTATCTCATCTCACACTCTGTATAATCTCATACCATATAACTGCAGCTCGACCGTCATGAAATCCTCTTTTCTGTTCAAATGGTCGGCCATGACACTCCTCTTTATTTTGCAGATTGTCCGCTATGGAACCCCTCTTAACTATTCAGATTGTCCCCATAGACATCCCCTTCACTGTTCAGATAGTCCTCCATGTAACTCCTCTTTACTGAGCAGATGGTTTGCCAGAACACTCATCCTTACTGCTCAGATGAACCCCCATTAGACTCCTCTTTACCGTGCAGATGGTCCGCTATTTAACACATCTTTACTGTACAGATGGACCGCCATGGAACTCCTCTTTGTCTTCAACCATCCGAATCATATTGTTTTTATCATTGAATTAATGAATTCCTTAGGATGCTTCAAAGCGGACCACATCCTCATTGTTTTATGCAATCAAACTGTTTACAGAACACGTGTACGTATAGATAAAACACTGTCGTTACTAATGAACTTATACAGAATGGAGATTCTGCATAGTCACAGATTGTTTTAACAATTACTTTTAGCATCACATCTATCACAATTCACATGACAGTTTTATTAAAAATATAACTTAAAATACATGAACTTTAATAATTTATTTCATCAGAAAACTGTAAACTGTCATAATTACCCCTTTTTTAAACAGGCCGTCAAAAGTCTTCAACAATGTAGCTGATAAAATAACATGCTTCGTTATTACACGTTACGTAATGTTATAAAAATATTCACAAAAATACAAGCTGGAACAAGGCGTTCAATAATAGAGATTCTACCGATATACCATCATAGATAGGGGCGTTATAATTTGAACGGCCATCAATCATATATATTGACATGGGGGACATCGGTTGTGTTTATCGGCGAATATCCGGAATATGTAATGACTTCTTTTTGAGATGTTTTGCTTAACTAACTACATCATGTTTAGGCTGAAGGATAAGTTAGATTCAAACGAATAATTTTATTTTCCTTGATAATTATATATTGTAACTTTTATTCCTCAGAAATCAATAATTTATTTTCTTTCGGATATGTAAATAATAGATTTAAAGCACACAAAATGTTAAACAATAGTGACAACGTGCACTAACGTGTCGTACAAAATGTATAGAAAATACTATATTGAATTCCATACAAAATACTAACTCACTTTAATTATACCAATTACCAAATTGCAAAAGACCATTCATCTACATACTTATTCATGACCAATGAGTAACTTTTTGAAGCATTGTTATAAGAGAATAACACTTGAGGGACATAATGGGCCTTTAATAAATGACTATATAAACAAGTGTTTCTATCTATTTCTTTTATTTTCTTTTTTTCTAATGGCAATGGTACTAAATAAAGCTACTGTAATAAAATTATGTACTTAATTAATTATTACTTAAGTATTTATCTGGCATAGCATTTTCAAATATAATGTTTATTTATAGCTGAATCCTTTTCCTATTCAAATAATAAGTCTGGGCAATTTGATATGACTGTGCCTGATATGGCTAGATGAAATATCAGAATACAAGAAAGCTAACGGTGAACTTTAATGGATTTGGTATATCTTCAACATTTCAGACAAAATTACCAAACAAATCAGTAGACACATTTTTGACCTATATATATGTATGAAGTTCTCCATGATCGTTTTACTGTGGATGTATTGTCGGCTGAACAATTAAAAGATGATTAGTTTCAGTTAAAGGAAATAAGATAAGGTTTATATTTTGAAAAAAAAAAGAAACCATAATATATTGGAAACAATTTTAACAGCATTTAACAGTGTCATTTGTTCCAGAACGAATACTATTATCAGTTAAATGATCTTTGTAACTTAAATTATGATCGATCTTGACAAAAGTCTTGCAACATGGCATGAAACAATTGATTCAATTTATTTTACGGTTTCCATTTACATTATTGCTGTATAGACACCAGAGTGGAATGATTATTGCTTTAGTGATATATAATAACTGCATTGCGTTGTGTTATGATGAAACATAGGCTACATGTTCATACAAATCACTTATTTACAAGAAACTACCCGAATCAGGTCTCATAATCACATGTTAAATGTGCATCCATTGATGAGGCTACTCGCCATCATTTGTTTCTCATTTACAGTAAATCCAGACAAAAATGACATCAAAACATGAAATATTTTATGTACCATGTACAAAACCATCATTAATGTGTATAAGCTTTACTAGTTATACAAGACAACAATGTTGCTTTATGCAACCTACGATTGTTAACGTTGTTGCCGAGTCTGAATCTGATGGCTTTATGTGATGGTGAATATTCCTTGAATGTAACGTAAATCTTTGGTCATTTATACAATGTCTCGTTTTTGTCTCATTTACTTTATATCGAGCAATATTGGCATAAAACATCTCACATATGTTAGTAGCATGTACATAAGAAACACAATTTCCTTTGTTTACTTTTTTGAGCATTTAGCATACCTCAGCAAGCTCCGTGGATCATACATTCAAATAACACGTAGTTAAATGATAATAAATCGTTTGATCTGATTGTCAGTCATGTAATAAATTAATTAATTCATTGATTGTAAAAACTTCTTTTGAAATTATTTTTATGTCTCTACCTAGACATCAATTTTGTTTTGTATTTTATCGTGCCAAATATTTACTTTAAGAAGACAAACTTGAATAACCCTTTTATGTTTAGAGATCATTAATGTCAATATATAAAAATATTGCATTGTATTAAATTGTTTTGAAAGCAGGTAACATTGAAAATTCGATACTCCTCCAGCGGATTTTGAACCAGCAGCTGTTTCGGACAGTCTATGGCATGCTTAATAACATTTTTTCCTGGACGAGATTGATAAAAGTTAATTTATACCAACTGGCAATTTAGATATGGAGATATATTTTTTCACAATCATGGCTTTGAATCTATGTAGTCGATGTTTTACTGGTTTGTTATACAAGATGGAACATAAGTAATGGTTATATAACATAGCAAGCAAGGGCAGTGATGAAAAATAATTACAAAATGGTTATCATATATGATAAAGCCATTTAATTCAATATCAAATACGCATTCTATAGTTTTCATATGGACAGGAAGGACAGGACAAAAAAAACTGTATACATGTATTACATTTTATCATTTTTATTCTTTTTTATCTTTATTGATTTATTAATTCTTTATTTATTTTATTTTGGGGGGGGGGCCAGGACAAATATTTCAAGCGAAATTAATATAGGACACCAAGCTAAGTTTGAACATTCAGTTGTTCCTTCCATACGCGGTTTTCTTCACTAAACATGTCATTCAATATATGTATATTTAAATAAAATACTCTTTTGATTTAGGATTTTTTGTGTGAATACAACATACAAAGATACAAATAAAAGTCAAAAACAAAATTGGGATGAACATTTAAAAGGAGATATATTGCTTAGTTATGACCAGCTTGATTATTTATGAGTTATTTACAGCTATGCTTCGTATTTGACTAAGTTATGTTCTGTACAAGTATATATTTTTTTTATTTTAATACCTCACTGACAAATGTTTTTTATATTTCATTTCAGAACTTAAAGAAGATCTAATAGAATTCTACAAATGGAAACACAGCACAGTTCACCTTTCGCCGCTTTTTGAAGAGAAGGATACCCCGTTGGCTTCTTTCTATATCAGGCCTGAATTGAATGTTATAACTTTGTCGGATATGTTCAAAACAGATAATGAGCCAAACAGAGAAATATATTTAACTGCTGATGCTGGACTCGGAAAAACTACATTTTCAAAATATCTAGCGACATCTTGGTCCCAGGCGCATTGCCAGTCGGATGAAAAGGATTTGCCATCTTTTAACAAGAGAGATTTAGACTGTATGAATGACTTCGACTTTTTATTTTTAGTGTTACTGCGAGAGTCTAACACTTCATGCTCTGTTGATGAACTCATTTCCAAACTTATTGTTTCAAACTTGGACCACTCAAACTCGTTTACGGAAGATTTTCTGCAGGAACTCCTGAGTCGTGAGAAATGCCTAGTGATACTTGATGGCCTTGATGAATGGACTCATCCAAATGGGCAGTGTGAGAGAGTACCACGATCAATCCCGCATAGGAAAGTTCGAAAAAACTGTACAGTTTTGACAACAACAAGACCGTGGAAATTAGGAGATTTGAATCTTAGCTCGAATGAATTAGGGAAAACTGTAAAACTTACTGAACTAAGCTACAACTCGGCAGTTACACTTATAAGAAGAACATTATTAAAATTAAAATCTTCTCCTCATGACATGTCAATAAATATTTGTGATGATACTTTAATTAAAGAAATCTTCAAAAGTCGTGTTGCTCACCTTGCATACGTGCCTTTATTTCTAATGTATATGATTTGTTTAAGGTGTGAAGGATTCAAAATAGGAAATTCAAAATGTGAACTGTATGTAAAAATAGTCGAACTCCTCTTATTAAGAACAAATCAGACCTACGGAGATCTTCCACAAATGCTAGACCGTTCTTTTAGTAACATCCCAGCATGCTTTGCTGAACATGATAAATGTAAGGAATACTTCCCACTCCTGGTGAGTTTAGGACAACTAGCTTATCATACATTATCAAATGAAACAAAAGAAAACACGCTCGTATTTGATGGATCAGTTGCTGAGAAATATCTCACATTAGAAGAGAAGAATTTCACCCTTCACTCAGGAATATTGTCTCAAAGTACAACAAAAATATTTACAATCAAGAAAAACAATGTATCATTTCCGCACAAAACAGTTCAGGAATTTTTTGCCGCCACATTTTTAAGTTCTGGCAGTGACACTCGGAATGTTTTTCTAAAAAAATGTAGAAATAATCAAGATATTCTAGACATGTCAAAAATTTTTGAATTTATAAGTGAAATGAACGCTGACCTGATGTGTGAAATATCAAATGATTTGATGTCTGTGATAAATGAAGACTATTCAACACGCGTCCATAGAACTTGGTTAGATAGCCACTACATGCGCCGTTATCAATTGTTTGAAATACAGAAAATGTTCATGTCGTGTTTACAAGAAATGCCTGAAAGTGAAAATATTCAATTATGTTTGCAAGATTTCTTCATTAAAGGGGACACCGAGGTGCACAGTGCGCAGTTACAACGTTTATTAAAACAAAATAAAACCAACATAAAATCACTTTATATACACATGTACAATACTTCCAGCAGTTTACGTGAAATTATAGATTTATTCTCTCTCACAGATCTCAGTCATATACAGAAACTTTCCTATCATGGTGGCAGGAAGCTGGCTGAGATAAGTCGGATTTTGTTTCCCAGTTTACAAAACGTTATTTTGGTTTATGGTAAATGGACAAATGATGAAGAAAATCTGAGTGAAATCTTGGCGCGAATTGGAAACTTACAATATTTACATATCAGATGCTTCACATTATCTCACAAAATACTGGAAACATTTTTCAATTTTATCTCAGGTAAAAAAATATTAAAAAAGTTAATATTGTGGAAGTTAGACTGTGAAGAACATGGCGGCCACGATTGTAAGGTATTGAACTTGGACTTGTCTCAACATTCAACTCTATCAAAGTTAAAATTGTGGGAGTTACCTGGGAGGCTACAATTAAATATATTAACACCGTCATTAGTAAGTGTTACGTTGGCGTGCATCAATCTAGATGAAAGTTCATTGTTATCTGCAGGAAGTTTACGGAACTTTATTACCATGCTAGAAAATCTTTCGCAGTCAGTTACAGTAGAGATGATCGCCATAGAACCGAAAACTGAATATGAACGCGTTAAAGAAAATATTCGGAGTTCACAAACTTTTTATGTGATACAAGACCACTGGCGGTTTGAGTTCAAAACAATAAAACGAAGCAAAGAATAGACAAGAAATAACATAGTGAAATAAGCTGAAGACATAAATTCAATTCATTTAAATGAAAAAAAAACTCTAGGGTTATGATAAACAATTTAAAAGTTGATAAGGTGACAGTTGTTATATTACTTAAATAAAAGTCATTAAATATAAGGAATTATTCACGGAAATTTTTACGGAATTAATTGATATAAAATTTGGATAAATAGTTACTAACAGATGGACATATCTGACAGGTAAGCGTCTTTAATATTTAATGATATATACTTTTTACTATATTATCACTATTATATATATACATTGAAATAGATTTTTAAAAGTGAATAGTATTCTTAAATATGCTTTTAATTGAAAAGTTTAAATTCTAATAATAAAACTATAAGTTTTTGTTCATTTAATGAATAATTTTGATAATTTTTTTTATGTTAAATTAGAATAAAACACATCTTTATTTTTTGTGAGCACATGTAAAATAAGTTACTCCCTAATACCTTCCCAATGCATGCATTTGTACAAATAGTATGTATGTATGTATGTATGTCCGTCCGTCTGTGCGTGCGTGCGTGCGTGCGTATGTGTTGCAATAACCCTAACTATGCTAAATAATCTAAGTTTTTTTTTAATTGAGAAATTGTTTATATTGAATAGCACATTTTTTTCTTTATACTTTATCGTCTTTTATTACAGATTTGTTACAGAAACAAAAATACTGGTCATAACATACTTCTAATATCACTTTTCAGCGGCCGTGGAATATTTGTGATGCAGAATCAATAATGACATTTAAACAATGATAATAGACTACTTCATCAACATAGACATGTTTCTTTCTTGCCAAGGTAATACTTCTTATATATTTTAAATGGTTTTCCGTTCAATAAACTGCCAATGGAGGTAGTAACATGGTATTCGAAGATGGCCTCCATGAAAATCGAATTGGCGATTTGGCTGTTTTAAGAAATTCGCAAAGGGAAGTAAAGAGGTGTTTTTTTTTCAATAATAAATATTTTTTTCTCCTTGTCTCTAGGTAAAGTTTATTTTTGTTGTTGTTTTTTGAATGACCCGAAAATGTTGAATCGTGGACTTATTAAATAAAAATAATAGAATTTTTTTCCAGTTTCGTAGGTGACGTACTGTTTTTTGTTTTTGTTTTTTGTTGTATTTTTAAAGTGCACGTCTGTGAAATTAAGATAACTGATTAAAATGCATATGATAATTACATTGTATTATTCAATATAATAAGATTCATCATTATCATTTACTAAAAGTCGGTATTTAGATCTACTCGGATGTCCGCTCATTTCTTAATTAAATTCAGAATTATCATATAGAGAGGTTCTGTATATCTACTTGGATGTCTCCTGTCCTTTATAATTCAATTTTGAATGCCTATTTAAGGAAGGGTCGGTGGATCTACTTGGATGTCCTCGCGCTCCTTAATAATAAGGTTCAGAATGATTATTTACGGAAGGTCAGTGGATTTACTCTGATGTCCAACTAACTTTATTCAGCTGACTATCGGACCTTTGTGCCTGGAATAGTGTATGTGATACATAAGTTGTTTTCACCATGGATTATTCTAAACAACCACTTTATAAAGCAAGCAAATAAAAAAGTTAAGAAAAAAAGTGTAATCTGCATCGTATTAAAATGTTATAGTTTTGACAGATTTATTATTTCTTCTTTTCAGAAGTTCAGCTTCAGCTATCTACAGGGATAATGAGTGTTAAATATACTCCTGGTTATCGACTTTACAAAAACAAACTCAGAAGCAAACTTTTTAAGAAGAACAACGTTTCATCACTCAGTAGCAAATCGTTTTTGTTTTTTTTTTTTTTTTTTTTTTTTTTTTTTTTTTTTTTTTCAAAAAATAAAAAATGCAAACAGACAAACAATCAAAATAAACGTTTTGTCACCAATACCATGTGCTTGCTTGAACTGTAAAAAGACAACCAAACCTTTGCATCACTTGTCCCATACAATAAAATAACAAAGAACTTTACACCATGACCGCTGTCAAATATAACTCTTTAATAAGTGAATTATTGTCCTTAATCTTTAAGTAAACACAAATTAAAAGCACGTTTTTAATTACACCTTGATGAAACTTCTGTAGAATACCTTTCTAATTAAAAAATGCCTCTATTTTAGACAATCGAAATATTTTTACTTCATAAGAGTCGTTTTTATATTTTTCAGAATTTTAAGGTGAGGTAATATAGCAAGAATTGTTAAACAAAAAATATTTTACTAAAATGAAGATTAATGTAAAGCCTGGTAAATATATATCTCCAATTGCATAAATGTATATATGGTTCGTGAATTTTGTATTATTTAATGGTTTTTGATGATTATTTCGCACTTGTTTTTATTTATTCATTTTTCTGCAGAAGCAGTTGCTCAGAAGACATAGATGAAACCTGAAATTTGTTGAATGTTGCTCTATATGTATAGATAAGTGCATATGTTGTGTTTTTAGCTCATCTGTCACAAAGTGACAGGGTGAGCTTTTGTGATCACTTTTCGTCCGGCGTCCGTCCGTCGTCCGTCGTCCGTCGTCCGTCCGTCGTCCGTCCGTAAACTTTTACTTTAAATGACATCTCCTCATAAACCACTAGGCCAATTTCATCCAAACTTCACAGGAATGTTCCTTTGGTGGTCACCTTTAAAAATTGTTCAAAGAATTTAATTCCATGCAGAACTCTGGTTGCCATGGCAACCGAAAGAAAAAACTTTAAATATCTTCTTTTAAAAAACCCTAAGAGCTAGAGCTTAGATATTTGGCATGGAACATCTTCTAGTGAGTGTCTACCAAGTTTGTTCAAATAAAATCCCTGGGGTCAAAATTGGCCCCGCCCCAGGGGGTCATTGATTTTCCCTATATGCATATAGTAAAAACTTACAAAATCTTCTTTGAAAGAACTCAAAGAGCTAGAGCTAAGATATTCAGCATGAAACATGTTCTAATGAGTGTCTACCAAGTTTGTTCAAATAAAAGCCCTGGGGTCAAAATTGGCCCCGCCCCAGGGGTTCATTGATTTTCCCTATATGCATATAGTAAAAACTTTAAAAATCTTCTTTTAAAGAACTCAAAGAGCTAGAGCTAAGATATTTAGCATCAAACATGTTCTAATAGTTGTCTACCAAGTTTGTTCAAATAAAAGCCCTGGGGTCAAAATAGGCCCTGCCCCGGGGGTCATTGATTTACCTTATATGTGTATAGCAAAAACTTAAAAAAATCTTCTTTGAAAAAACCCAAATAGCTAGAGTTTAGATATTAAGCATGAAACATCTTCTAGTGAGTGTCTACAAAGTTTGTTCAAATAAAAGCCCTGGGGTCAAAATTGACCCCGCCCCGGGGGTCATTGATTTTCCTTATATGTGTATAGCAAAAACTTAAAGTCTTCTTTGAAAAAGCCCAAATAGCTAGAGTTTAGATATTAAGCATGAAACATCTTCTAGTAAGTGTCTACAAAGTTTGTTCAAATAAAAGCCCTGGGGTCAAAACTGGCCCCGCCCCAGGGGTGTCATTGTTTTTAACTATATGTGTATAGCAAAAACTTAAAAAAATCTTCTTTTAAAAAGCCCAATGAGCTAGAGCTTAGATGTTTAGCATGAAACATCTTCTTATGGGTGTCTACCAAGTTTGTTCAAATAAAAGCCCTGGGGTCAAAATTAGCCCCGCCCCAGGGGGTCATTGATTTTCCCTATATGCATATAGTAAAAACTTAAAAAATCTTCTTTTAAAGAACTCAAAGAGCTAGAGCTAAGATATTTAGCATCAATCATGTTCTAATAGGTGTCTACCAAGTTTGTTCAAATAAAAGCCCTGGGGTCAAAATAGGCCCTGCCCCGGGGGTCATTGATTTTCCTTATATGTGTATAGGGAAAAACTTAAAATCTTCTTTGAAAAAACCCAAATAGCTAGAGTTTAGATATTAAGCATGAAACATCTTCTAGTGAGTGTCTACAAAGTTTGTTCAAATAAAAGCCCTGGGGTCAAAATTGGCCCCGTCCCGGGGGTCATTGATTTTCCTTATATGTGTATAGCAAAAACTTAAAATCTTCTTTGAAAAAACCCAAATAGCTAGAGTTTAGATATTAAGCATGAAACATCTTCTAGTGAGTGTCTACAAAGTTTGTTCAAATAAAAGCCCTGGGGTCAAAACTGGCCCCGCCCCTGGGGTGTCATTGTTTTTAACTTTATGTGTATAGTAAAAACTTAAAAAAAATTTCTTTTAAAAAGCCCAATGAGCTAGAGCTAAGATGTTTAGCATGAAACATCTTGTTATGGGTGTGTGTGGGGGGGGCTATATACAGGTGAGCGACCTCAGGGCCATCATGGCCCTCTTGTTTCTGTTTATATTTTTATACTCCCCGAAAAATTTCGGGGGAACATATAGTCGTCAGGTTGAGCGTCCGCCCGTCAGTCCGTACGTACATCTCGAATACGTGTCCGGCCCATAACTTCGTTATTTGGAGTTGGATTTTACAACTATTTCACCGAAAAGATAACCATATTGAGATAATGTGTCGTGCACAACATTTGGGTTGTTTTTTCACTTTGAACTTTGTCTGTGACATAACTCTGACACTACAAGAGGTATACCTTCCAGTGTCTGAAACCTATTCCGGGAGCATCACCCGGTTCAACCGGCTCTTGTTTTTTGTTGTTGTTGTTATTGTTTTTTGGCTAGTTTTGTAATTTCATTTAACATTGGTACATTTTTATTTTTTTCTAGACTAAGATGCACATGTATATAAATTTAAATTGTTAGTAATATAGTCAAAATGCAATCTGCCAAAATTCCTAAGTTATTACGAATTTGTAATAGTTGCACAGATTCTGTCTTTGCCTTAAATAGAACATAAATATTGAGTGTGCAAAATTTTTTTATATAGATGATATAAACGATATAATTTTCTGATACATTGTCATTACAAATGTACACTGTAACAGTATGATGATATAAGTTATTAAGATTGTTAACAGATTATATGGCCAATTAGAAACATTTGTAAGCTTTGATAACCTGAGCTGCTTGACTGGTTATATTGCAATTCATGGTTATATAACCTGTCATGAATCTCTAAGGAATTTATTATACAACATATTTCCTTAATTTGAGGAAATGTGAAATTGTCTTCATGAACCAACTGCAACCCATGTACATTGATTTTATGAACTTCAAAATTGAAGATACAATCGTGCAGTATATTACCTGTTGTCATCATTTAGTCATTCACCATTGGCTGGATATTTTTGATTGATCTTACATTATTATTTTTTGCTTACTCGGAGACGTATTTTTCTATAGCAGGTTGCGCTGATATGTACATATAATATATAAATTGTCAGTGTTGCATTTAAAAAATTCTCTAGTCTGATATAATGTATTTTAGTAGTATTTACAGAATGCTCTTAGACTTGTCTTTTTTAATGTATTTTTAAATAGATATATAGATGTGTATACTTCATACATATGAGTTTCCATTGGTTTATTTTACTAAATTTATTTTAACATCTTGATATTGGTAAAAATGTTAATGTTGTGCAGTTAGACGTATAACTGAACAATCTTCTGCTTCCTTTTCTTATTGAAAGGGAAAATTGCAGAGATATTTTAGGCTAAATGTGCCCTACACATGCACGTTTTCTGTAATTTTCAAAATGTATGTTTTTATTTGAACATTTGTATATAGCTTTTTAAAACATTAATACATAACTCATTCTTTAACATTTACATGATGTTGTACCTTTTATTTGAAGATGCAGTTCTGAAAAGCGGCACATCTCTGGATATGTGGAAAATAAATCTTCAAAATTCAAACTTGAGAAAAAAAATTTATGAGTGTATTCTTATGACATGTATAAATATTTACAATCCATTTGCAACTTTGTATGTGTTATACTAAATATGACTTTATAAACTTTTTGTCTTGTTTAATAACACAATTAGAGGGGTTTCTACATATCCTGGCAAGTTATATGTCATTACCCGTGCAGAGTAAATTAAATTATCCTAGATATCTAAAAGTTTTGTGTAATGACTGTGAAAAAATAAGTGTCTAAGCTAATTTATCAAATGTGTATAAGTAATACGTAATTATTGTGGAAACTAAGTGACATAGCTTATACAGTATTACATTACTTGATTTGTTAGAATTGAATGCGTAAGCTTATATTGAATCACTTGCTTTGTACAAATTGTATGTAATTATTAGCCTATATAGGCTTCTATTGAATTACTTGATTTATATGATTTATATGTAATTATTTGGGAAAGAAAGTACAATTGCTTATACGTGTATTAAATTACTTGATTTGTACAATTTATATGTAATTATAAGGTGCATTAGTTTATATTAAATTACATTATTCATACAAGTTATATGCAATTATTGTGGAAAGAAATTAAGTGGCCATGTTTATATTGAATCATTTGCTTTGTACAAGTTGCATGTAATTATTCAGGAAAATAAGTGCCTAACTTTATATTAAATCACTTGATTTGTACAAGTTATTTGTAATTATTAGAGAAAGAAATATATTTTATCAAATCACTTGATTTTTACAATTCATATATATGCTATCACCGATGTTCCAAGATTAATTCACTCCTTTAAAACAAGTAATTTTTATGGATACTCACTCAGTATTTAAAGTCTGAGCTGTAACATTGATTAATTTGTAAAAGTACATGTACATTTTTGTATAATAATAACTATGAATGCAAATGCCCTAAAATAGATAGATAATAGAATTTAATTTACAACTGAAAACATTTCTTTAAGTTTAACTTCAGTTTTGATAAAAAGTAGGCCAGTTAATACAAGACGATTATAATTACACAATTATAAAAGTATGATGTATGGCATTCAAAGAACATTCAAGATTGATTTCTCCACAAAGTCGATTGCAAATAAAAAAAGAAGACAAAAAACAAAAACGAATTTAACTATCGTATATTTACAATAAGAACTGACTGCATTTCAAGTCTACATTTTTTTGTTTTCCCAGTTTAAAGATTTAACCACTGTTTAATGTTTTCAGTACTTGAAAAAACGTCTAACTGTAATCTGAATGCTTTATAACATCAAGAGAGATAAATTGGTGTATTGTTTTATTGTTTTTTATGTAATTATGAATTTCTGTTAGTAAAGTGTTAAACAATTAAGATATGTTAATATCATATTGTTGTTTAAGAATTTATGTTGATTGTTTATAATATTTTCACATCTATAAAACTATATCCTTATGTCTTTGAAAATAAAACATTTGAAATTGAATCGAGTTAATCATTTACAAAGAAGCCTTGATTTTAAGGCTGGAAACAAACCCATTAATCCATAGGGTTTACACTGTCCTTGAAAAGTGATAGCCTTCATGTTGTGCCAACAGCACTTGTTAGTCTAGTGCATCCAGGTAAAGATGGTTTAATTAACATTATTAAACTTTTCTCAACAACATAGGTAAAAGCAAGTTATGTTGAAAGAATTAAGGAAAAACATATCTACACACATACATGTACCCACTTAAAGGCTTGAGCCTTACTGCGAAAATTATATTTTGTTACACAAGAAATAAGGAATGGTCTAGGTTTACAAAGGGCCATAATTCAATTGAATCAAAGTAAAATTATGGGCCTAGGAAAGTGACATTCAATTATGGTTACTAAGACATATACTAAAGTTTAAGTGATTGCAAAACTTGAACCAGTAATGTTCTTCTAAGTTCACAAAGGGCTATTTTTCTGTAGAAATTCCTGCTAGAGGTCTCGGCTTGGACAGCGATATATTATAGTCTTGATAATAGTGCGAAAGTGGCCAACAATTATCTTAAGTTGGTAATGAGAGTAATAATATCTGTCATATTTTACGGTTCGGATCGGAATATTTAAATTCTTTATCTTTATTTTCAATGAAAGTTTATATCATTACAACCGTAACTACTTTCTTAGGACAGAGTATGAATTACACCTGCATTCATAACGGTAAAATGACGTCATCCTAACCGTACCATGGTACAGCACGCGACTCATCTGGAACCCCCGATGCAAGATGAAATTTCCGGCATGGGTAAAACTCACGGAAAAGCCAGTCTCATATGCAAGAAAAGACAATGCACAAGAATTTGTACGTTAATTTTTTACGCAGATGTAACATTAAATTTGACCCAGCTGAAAATTTCCCCTCACCGCTGTGGGTTCGAATCCCGACAGGGACTTTCACTTTGGATTCTTTCATGTGAGGAAGCTATCCAGCTAGCTTACAGAACCCCGGTGGTTCTACACAGGTGCCCATTCGTGCCTGAAATAATGAACGGAAGGGCAGCTGAGGTGTCCCTCCACCAGTAAACCTCGAAAATCGCCGTATGACCTATACTGTGTCTGTGTGACGTAAAACTCAATCCAACAACAACAACAACCAGCTGAAAATTTATCTCATCAATTTTCAACGTTTGACTCCTTCCAAACCCATGCGTGAAATATTGACCCCCGTTGATAACTACTCAACTATAGACATTCCATATTTAAACATTGATAAGTGATGAAATATGCCAATGGTCATACATATGAAACAAATATTTTTGTATTCCTTTAAGATCTGTAAGTGATGAGCATTTATTTATTTTATTCAAGTGGACCTGGAGTTAATGTAATTATCAGCAATATCTTTGACAATAGTCTGCTATATGCTATTTATATATATCCAATTGCAAGCTGAATAATGTATGTTTATGTTTTTCCACAGGGGGTCGTGTTACGGTCTCTTATTGTTAATATCACACTAGTTAAAATCCATCTTTACCTCTCTTAGAATGCATATTAACTTAAGGATCTACCACAGCCGTGTTATATTTCAATCTCTTAATAAGTGCGTTTGCAGTTGATTTTTTTTTACCAATTGGTCAGGGGAAGTAACCGCTGCAAAACGTTTGTAGTGTAACCACAAATGGTTACTTCTCTGGTCAGTAGGGAGGTTGGTGCCTTGTTATGCCTGTGGAAATTATGTTTCTTCCTATTACAAACAGACGTTTAACTAAAATTGAAACTAACTGTTAATAACTCAGCCTATTTTAATTTATCAAAATTTAACGATGGATCTGAGTTCTCAACGACTTTTTGATAAAAATGTAATGTTGAATTGTTGGCAGAGTTAATTCCCAACATTGAAAGCTGACCCAGGCTCAGATAACATTACGTTTAAAAGGGTCAAATGATCCTTAATTTTCGTAAATTTTCAACGGCGTCAAATTTTAATTTTACACCGGTTCTTATGCTGTCTCCGTGGACTAGTTGGAAAGTTCCACTTCTCTTTGAATGTAGGAACTATCAATTTGGTTACATTCAACTGGAACCTTTCTAAGACAGACAAATAATTTTTTTAAACCAAGCATTAACTGGCCACATTTAGTAAGGAAGAAATATCGAATCTGACATCCTGAGAAATAATGGAGACAAGTTCTGAAGTGGCCGAGTTTTGGTCGCACTCAAATGGTACCTAACCAGGAAAAACGACTAATTTTAAAAACCAAGCATAAAGTGGACACATTAAGTAAGGAAGAAATGACAGGTATCTGTACATCCCAAGAAATAATGGAGACAAGGCTCCGAAGTGGCCAAGTTTTGGTCTCATTCAAATGGTACCTAACAAGGAAAAACAATAAGCATTTTTGGCCGCATTAAGTAAGGAATAAATGACCAGTATCTGTACATCCCGAGAAATAATGGAGATTTGATCTCACGATAAGATGTTTTCTTGCCATATAATTTTTGATCCAATCAGAAGGCATGTGCATTTAAAAAAATTCTGTCTATTTTTCATAAACAGACTATTAAAACATTTATTACATGCTTTTCGGTGGTTTACAGAAATATATTGCTCAGTGAAATATTCAACTGATAATTTCACTGTTTTTAACAGTAAAATTAACAATTTGATAATTTCACTGAATTTAAGCCCCTTGCGTTGTTTCAGTGAAATACCAGCGCGCACAGTACTGGAATATGATAAACAAGATCAACAAAGAAAGGCGGCGTTCAATGAACGCAACCCCCATACGACCCAACAACAAGAACCAGTGGCGAGGATCCCAGGCGAACCCCAAACAAAAACAGGACAGGGCACAAGACAGAGCATGGACAGGCCAATCACTAAAATGATAAATAGTTTGTTACTGATAAGGAATTCAAAGAAAACAAATAAATGATTGAATAATAGGCCCAGAAAGTCAAAGGACACAGGGAAAGGGGGAAGGAGACCGGGTGAGGGGGGGGGGGTAAATTAAAAGAAATAAAAACTAGGGGCAAGGGGGAAGATACTTACCGTAGACAAGAAAACAACAAGGGACACAAGCAAAACTGTCACATAAACAGTATGAAACAGCATAGACATGCATCTAAGGAACACAGAGGGGCGCCGCCTTGCGTTTTTAAAGTGGTGAATTTAAACAGTGTTACAACAGAATGAAGATTTCTGAAAAAAGTAGATGGCTAACCTATTATATTTTAGGCCTTATTCGACTTAGATAGTGTTAATGTTTAAAGATGAAGACAGTATATAATTCATCAAGAACAGTAGAATCCAGTATTAAGCCTCAAGTGTGACTGAATTACTATAGAACAAAGAATACGAAAATTCACCGGGCCGAGTCCACAAGTAATGGGGAGTTTAAACCGGTTAATGGTGCATCACACCTCACTCTTAGCCCCACCATGTTCCTTTAAAAGAGACAGTGCAAATAAAATGAATCCCCGCCAAGTGAAATTCTAACAGTTGTTATGGTTACAAAAGGTTAAAAAGTAAAACACCAAAATGATCATGTAGAAACATATAAAAGTAAACCCAATGACCATAACAAAAGTACTCCATGCCCTAAAGGAAAACAGAAAAACAAGAAAATCACCTACAAGGGTCCGACGAAGCAAGGCAGAAGACGAGCATTTTAAGACAATTCAGTCCCGAAGGACTTTAAGAACTGTCCATCATACATCGAGTCTCCCACTTGGTCCGTCAGATGTAATCAAAAGAGGAAAACGTAGTGTCCAACTGTAAAAGGGTTGAACAATAAGCATGCAGTATGTCTTAACATAGAAGGGCCATAACCTCTTTTAATAAAACGTTTAATGATTTTAGTAAAAACAGCAGAAAAATCATGACCCAAAATCTTACAAAGTTTGTTCTTCACATCACCATAAAAACCAGGCTGGCTTATCCCTTGTCGCAAAAGAGTTTTTAAATCACTATTGAATTTTGAAATTCAATCAAAATTACGATTGTAAAATTTTGTAAAATATTTCCGTAATTTATGATAGCGGTAGCGCTGTATTAGAAGCTTGCTGGTAATAAAAATATTCCGCTCGTTGAAATCATTTACGTTGCTGCAAGCTCTAGCGAATCTAATTAACTGAGAAACATATACATATACCCCGTAAGATGTTGCATAGGGTACGTCTCCATCTAAATGTGGATAATTAACTATACAAAAGTCAAAGTCTTCTTTTTATCATCGATTTTCGTGTGTTGTAGGGTAAAATATTTTTGGACATGGGGAATTATAGAAACAAACTTTGGGCGTAGGTTTGATGTTTAATTAATTAATTTAAGTAAAAATGGTTTAAAAATATAATAAAATAATTATACATTTTACAAATACATGTACAATACATATAAAAACAATATACAATGAAATAGCAATATTTACACAATTGGTGCGGAATAAGATATTACAAAAAGATAATTATACAATTAATATTTTAATGTTAATGATATTTTTACCACAGCGTTTGTATATAAACTATTTTAAAATAAACTGAAATAAAGTAAACAGCAGATTTTATGTAAAATAAATTAAGAAGTTTTACTATATACGTTTGACTTGTTGTAAGAGATGACTGTAAAGAGTGAGCGGGACTGGAAAAGCAAATAGTGCGCAGAAGTAAAGAATATTTAAAAAAAAAAACAATGGATATCTGTCTCACATAGAATCATATACAACAAACAAAACAATTGGACAAGTACAACAAAGAACGACTGACCAGTGTTTAATACGCGGCGCTACGCACATTTAGATTAAGTAATTCCTCGTCTGACTTACGAATATATAAAGATAAACGAAATAGGTTTAAAGACTATTGTAATGTACGAATATCTGAATATCAGAAATCTAATCGATTAGAACTAGTATCAAACAGTAACAACCCAAGTTCTTTTTGGAAATTATTGAAGAAAGGCAAAACTGTTACTATGTCTGATCCTAGTATTTCTTGTACAGAATGGTTCAATTATTTTAGAGATTTGTTGTATGACGAAAATTCAGTGTTTGTTGATCCTTATGTTGGAAACGAACATGATTTCGCCGATGAAACAGCTCAGACATTAAATGAACCATTCACTTTGCTAGAAATTAAACATTCTATATCTAAATTAGTTAATAATAAAAGTTATGGCCCAGATGGCATACCTTCCGAATTTTATAAACATACATCAGATGAAATAGCGCCTATTCTGCATACACTATTTAACAAAATACTCGAAACAGGGCAATTTCAAATATCTTGGAGAAATAGCGTGATTACACCAATTCATAAATCAGGGTCAAGTAATAATTCTGGTAATTATCGCGGCATATCTATTACAAATACATTATATAAAGTCTTTACAGGTATTATAAATAAAAGATTAGACGATTGGGCCGAAAATCAAAGAAAAATCGATGAATCTCAGGCAGGATTTAGGCGTGGTTACTCGGCTATCGATAATGTTTTTTGTCTACAAGCAATGGTTCAAAAATATCTTTCTAAAAAGGGTGGCCGCTTTTACTGTCTCTATGTTGATTTCCGTAAAGCATTTGATAAAGTGAATCATTCTAAACTTTTCTTGTCACTTGAAAAGAAGGGCGTTTTTGGAAATTTTCTTCGAGTTCTGAAATCAATGTATTTTCATCTCTCTTCATGTGTTAAAACAACTGATTTGTTTAACAATGTTATGATTACTGAATTATTTCCCTGTAACATTGGTACAAGGCAAGGTGATAAGACAAGTTCGACAATTTTTACATTATTTATAGACGAGTTATCTTCCCTTTTAAGAGAGAAATGTGGCACAGGCATTTTCATTACAAATGATATTCCTGATATTCTTTGTTTAATGTTTGCAGATGATGTTGCAAATTGTGCTGAAACTGCTACAAAATTACAACAACAACTTAATGTAATTGATCAATTTTGCTTGAACACAGGCATGGAAATTAATCTTGACAAAACAGAGATAATTGTATTTCGAAATGGAGGTCGTCTTCGTAATTATGAATCTTGGTCTTTTCGCGGTCAGCCTGTAAATACAACTGTTGTTTATAAATATATGGGTTTGTTATTCACTCCACAACTATCATGGAATGTAGCTCATGATAAACTAGCTTCACAAGCTCAAAGAGCAATTTTTGCTATCAAAGGTTATGAAAAACCATTTGGTAATTTTCCCATTAAGGAACACTTTAAAATTTTTGATACAATGATCAAACCTATTCTATTAAAGGAGAGAGTTTCTAAAAAAGCTTCTAGCTTTCTACTCAATCCTTTTTGCATTTTATTGTAATATATTGTGTGTATATATATATATTTGCTGAAATAAAATATTGTTTAAACCAAACCTATTCTTTGTTATGGATCACAGATTTGGGGGTATGAATTTAGTCCAACTATAGAATCTGTTCATAATATGTTCTGTAAGGGTTTATTAAATGTTCGAAAAAATACAAACACAAGCATGGTGTTAGGTGAATGTGGTAGACTCCCACTTTGTATTACTTATTATACAAATTGCATCCGTTATTGGTGTAAGCTATTAGTTATGCCACCATACCGTTACCCAAAACAATGTTATTTAATGTTAAAATCACTAGATGAAGCTGGAAGAACTTGTTGGGCTAGCAAAATACGAAAACTTTTATACAGTTACGGATTTTGTTACATTTGGATTTCTCAAGAAATAGGAGATGTGAATATTTTTGTTAGCATTTTTAAACAACGCATAATAGATTGTTATACTCAAAATTGGCATGATAATATTAACAATGCCAGTAGATGTCACCATTATTGTTATTTTAAAAGCCTATTAAATGTAGAACGGTATCTTCTAATAGAAATCCCTGTAAAACATAAGAAAGCATATGCTAAATTTCGATGTTCAAATCACAAACTTAATGTTGAAATCGGTAGGCATTTAAATATACCTGTTCAAGAACGCTTTTGCAACTTTTGTCTTGAAAATCATTTAACTTATCATATTGACTGTGAATATCATGCTTTTTTTTCATTGTAAAAAATATTTAGAAATTAGAAATACCTATTTACTAAACTGGTATAATTCCGGAAATGAATTACATAACTTTATGAATTACTCTCATCAAATGATATTTTTATAATTAAGAAAATCTCTACTTATATTTACCACCTCATGATATCTATAGCACAGTAGCATTTAAATGTAATGATTATTAAAACTTGTAAAAGACACATCTTATAATGTTAAATATCATATTTTGTATGACATGTATTTTGGGCCGGTGGCCTTTATTTACTGAATAAATCTTTTGACTTGACTTGACTTGACTTGTTTACGATATTGCACGGGTGAGCTTGACAATGTACATTAGTTACGGAAATTGTTGAGTTTTACCTTCCTCAAGTAACCCTAACCTATTAATAATTTTACATATTTTTCAAGTGTTTATTTTTCACATATCAACAGCAAAAAATCCTATGATTGTAAGTCATTGTTTTTCATTAATTACACAGGGGCGGATACAGAACAGGATTTTCTGGGGGGGGGGGGGGTCTGACAATTGGGTGGATCCTGCATCCTAAGTCACCAGATCTAAACATCACACGTGTCGGCTGAATTGAACAGACGTGTTCGAAAGCGACCAGAAACCCCTTGCAGTTTGCTGGAACTCAAGCAAGCCCTTGTTTAAGAATAGAGAACTGTGATGCAGAGGTGTTTACGCTGTTATAGCCAATTGGGAGGACATACAATGTGATAGAACTGATTAACATAAGATTTAGTGGGATTCAGAGACTTTTCAGTTTGTTACGATTTTACAGTAATTACGTGATTTTTCATTTTACAGTAGGTTATTTATTTATTTTGTTACATGTATTTTTTCTATATTCAAGCCCGGGCCTGAATCCGCCACTGTTACACATGGGGCTTAAAATATCCAACCCGGTATTTGAATTAAGTCCCAGATTCTAATTATGAATTTCCTTCTATATATCAACAAGCTACCATCTTCTGTTCTTAACTCTCAAGTCAGATTATTTACAAACGACACTGCTGTATACCTAACCATCAATTCCTCCTCAAACCCCCAACTCTCCAACATGATCTAGACAATATGGTTCTGTGGGAGAAGCAGTGAGACATGGAGTTTAACCCTTCAAAACGCCAAGCCATCCATATCACCAAAAATAAAACCATAATTAAACACAAATATATGCTCCATGGCCAAGTCCTAGAGTCTGTTGCAAATGCTAAATATCTCGGACTAGATCTATCTGCTGACCTTAAATTTAATACACATATATTTCAGACAACTTCCAATGCAAACAGATCCCTTGGCTTTATTAAAAGAAATGTTATTACTAAAAATGAGAAAGTGAAAGAACTAGCTAGCATACAAGTCCCTGGTCCGGCCACAGGTTGAATATGCCTCAACTATTTGGTCTCCTTACACTAAAACCAATATTGACAAAGTTGAGATGATTCAGAGACGTGCAATAAGATGGGTTAAAAAGGGATTACCCCCCTCACTCTAAAGTGTCACAGCAATGCAGAAGAACTGGGCTGGCGATCCCTTGAACATCGCAGATTGGACTGTAGACTGATAATGTTTTATAAGATATACCATAACCTAGTTGCAATTTATCTCCCAACATATGTTCAAAACCCACATAGTTTAACCAGACATATGCACCCCTTATCCCTACGGAATACAGGATACAGGTATCCCCCGACTACAATAAGTATTCTTTCTTCCCGCGTAGCATTATACTATGGAATAAACTTCCTAGTAATATTGCCACCCTGTCCAACTTGAGTCAGTTCAAACAGGCAGTGGTGGGTTTGCAGTACTAGTCTTACTCCTAGTGTTTTTAAACTATTTTATCTCTTATTGTTTAGACTCTGTGGCCCCAGTAAAGGAAGTAAGACTACGTAACCAGTCAGAACCTTGGATTAACTCCGAAATACTAGATAGTATCAAACAAAGAGACTCGTATTTATATAGATACAAAAAGTATGGTGAAAGAGAGGATTATAAGATTTTCTGTAAGTTAAGGAATCAAATTCAAAGAGATATAAAGACTGCTAAGTCAGAATATTTTACTAACAAAATAGAGGAAAACAAATTTAATCCTAGCAAACTCTGGCAAAACTTAAAGACTTTGGGATATAAAAATGACAAGAAGAAATCTTCAAATATTGTATTATCAATTAATGGGGAAAACTGCCATGACGCTGATACTGTTTCAAATTATTTTAACGATTTTTTTACATTAGTGTTGCTTCTTAACTTGTTGAGAAATTACCTTCACGTTAAAAATTGTATGATTTAGGGTCTGAAAAGCTTTTCAATTTTTATAGTAAAAGAAATCCTGATAGTAATATTTTAAATCTACAACATGTATCTGAAAATTTTGTTTTTAAGGAACTATGCAACTAAAATGTTAGTAAAAGCACAGGATTAGATGGTATTCCTGCCCGATTTTTGAAGGATGGTTCTAGTGTTTTGAAAATACCAATTACTTACATTGTTAATCTATCTTTTTCTGAAGGTAAAGTACCTGATGAAATGAAGTTGGCTAGAGTAAAACCACTTTACAAGAAGAGTAGTGTTCTAGAAGTTGGTAATTATAGGCCTGTCAGTATTTTAAGTGTAATTTCAAAAATTTTAGAGAAAGCAGCTAATGTTCAACTTGAAACATTTTTGGTTTCCAATAATTTACTGTATGAACACCAGTCTGGTTTTAGAAGGTGTTATTCTACAGATAGCTGTCTTATTCACTTACAAGATGTTATAAGAATTAATACTAGTAAAGGGTTATACACAGGTATGGTGATGCTTGACTTGCAAAAGGCGTTTGACACCGTGACCATGATATTCTTAGTGGAAAGTTAGAATTAATGGGTGTTCAGTCTATTTCCTGGTTCAGATCATATCTTTCGGAACGTTCACAAATTGTTAATATAAGAAATACTTACTCTAAATCAAACAGTGTGACCTGTGGCGTCCCCCAAGGTAGTATTCTAGGGCCGTTGCTTTTTCTGTGCTACGTAAATAATATGATTTTAAGTATTGATAATGATTGCAAGTTAATACTGTATGCAGATGACAGCACTATTTTATTCTCACATAAAGACCCGAATTTCATCTCAGAAAAACTTGGGACAGCCCTAGAAAGCTGTTCAGAATGGCTTGTAGACAATAAGCTGTCACTCCACCTTCAGTCCTACGCATAAACCCAAGATTTCCAGTTTTCCCCCAACATTTCATATCTCTGGCCAGTGATGAGCATTTAATTATAATTACATGGCTTGTCACAGTATCACTGATAGCAGCACCCTAGAATGTTTTATGATCCTATCATGTTTCAAGAATGTAAAGTTTTAGGAACAATTTAGATATAAGGAAAACTAAGATTTTCATAGATACATTCAATTTGAAATAAGTTAAAGACTAAAAGGACTGGATTACATTAAAAAGAGTTTTAATCACTTACAATTCACAATCACAGGGACTCAGTACAGTGTTGGGATAAAGTAAAAAATTAATTTTAGAAACAAAAATATAGAATAGGTTTTTTATTTCTAAAATTTCTTTTTACACTATCCCAACACTTGCACTAATGTATAATTACTTTCATGGTAAATGCATATCATGCCTCAGACATTTATATTATTTTTATTTTTTTCTTAAGGAGCAAAATAATGTTTAGTAATAATAATAAAAATAATGGGTTTAAAGCATTATTGATGCTTATCATTCAATTTGATTGAAAAGTAGCTCTGAAGTGAAAAAAAAATTGTAAAAAAGGTAGCAAAATGTAACCAAAGTAGTATTTTGACTTCCATACAAAATACTAAATCACTTTAACTTTACCAATTGCAAAAGAGCAGATAAAAGTAAAAATTTGATGATCTTTAAGTTATTGTTAGGAAACCATAACTGGACACCAAATGTCACAATAGCTGCCAGAGGAGCCAGGACTCATGACAAAGATAATACTCAGAAATACATGAAATTTCACTAAATCTCATGTTCAAAATTTAATGGAGATAATACTAAAAATACAGGAGTTATAAATCTATTCGCACCTGTTATAAGTGTTCAGAAACATATTTTTAATTCCAAATTTAATGCGGAAATTCTGAGTAAAAAAGGATGATGATTCTGAAAATATTGACGCTAGAGTTATGTAGCTTGTCATGTTATTGTTTAAAGTTCGAAGTAAATTCTTTCATAAATAAAGAAGTAAGAGCAAAAATATAAATATATAAAAATAATATATAAAGAAGAGCTGTCACAGAACGTGACAAATGCCCCTAAAGGATTCTAGTTATGAACCACCTATAACATGTTAAGTGTGGTAATAAAAATTGACAAAGTTCGAACCCCAGCTGAGTGGCTTTTAAGTAAGAGAAAGAAACCTTGGTCTTGTTCACAACACATTGTCCATCTATGGTGACTTTATATATTTGAAAAAAATATGAAACTTTCATATATATGGAAGTTACAGAGCGGACACAACAAACACCATTTATATGTCTTAAGGGCAACACATCATACATTTATGATAATTTCATAATTATGTGAAATAAAACATATTATCCTTTCATGCATATTAGTTTCAGAGCATACACGGCCATCTCTGCCTATTTGTATATTAACATCAAAATTGAAAGTTTGAATCCCCACAGTGACCTTGACATTAGTCGTAAGAAACCGAGCCTTGTTCGCAACACACCATGCATCTATGGTTATTTCATATATGAAAGAAAAAATAAAATCCTTTCATGCATATAATATAGAGAAATACAGAAGTTTCAGAGCAGACATAACCACCACCTTTTATATTTATATAACATAAAAAATGACAAAGTTTGAACCCCAACAATGACCTTGACCTTAGTCGTAGGAACCCGAGTCTTGTTTGCGACACACCATACATCTTTGGTTATTTCATTATGAATAACATTAAAATCCTTTCATGAATACTGAAAATTTCAGAACGGACAAGACCACCACTGTCTATATGTATAAAGCCGGACGGACTGACAGACG
The DNA here is from genome assembly GCF_026571515.1 of Ruditapes philippinarum. Taxonomy (NCBI): domain Eukaryota; kingdom Metazoa; phylum Mollusca; class Bivalvia; order Venerida; family Veneridae; genus Ruditapes; species Ruditapes philippinarum. The sequence goes on from NW_026858601.1 coordinate 61,913, forward strand.
GACGGTTCGATTTTAATATGCCACCCTTCGGGGGCATAATAAACATCTAAGTTCAAAGGGGAAATAATTCTGGAAATATTCATGCTAGAGTTATGAATACTGTCAAACATGTATAAGGAACATATATTTTTAAGTTAGAAGTAGATACCTTAAGAAATAAAGAAGTTAGTAAAAAGTAACATTATTATTTTGAGGAAAAAAATGAGTTCATGGGGAAATATTCTGGAAATTATTGGTGCTTAAGTGAACAACATTGTCACATATGATGTAGTTGTTGGTAAGGTACACATATTTGAATATTTAGGTCAATCCCTTATGATGAAATGAAGCATAGAGTAAAAAATAACATTATTTTATGGAAAATTGTATGTTCAAAGGGAAATTGTTCTGTATATACTTTTTTTTAGTTTAACACCTTATCACATGATGTGTATAATGATAAGGAATACATACAGATGTATAATGAAAATTAATGACCCTTCGGGACGGGGCCAATTATTACCACAGGGCTTTGATCTGAACAAAATTGATAGACATTCAGTAAAAGATGTTTCATACCAAATATCTAAGCCCTAACTCTTTGTTGTTTTTAAAAGAAGAGTTTATGAGGTTTTATTTTTGTTGCTTTGGCAACCAAAGTTCTGCATGGGATTTTATTTTTTGAACACCTTTGGTAGAGCTTTATGTAAGATACACTCCTGCAATGGCTAGTGGTTTAGGAGTAGAAGTTGTTTAAATAAATTTTTGACGCATGGACATTGTCCTCAGATGAAAAACTTAACGCCCAGAACTTCTGTAACAGTGTATGAGTTTGAAAAATTAAATTGGTTTAATGTAGAAAAAAGAGTCAAACAGTTAAGACTCAATTATCATATGTATAAGATTTTTTACAAAAAGAGTCCATCATACCTTAGAGCCGACTTTAGATGTTGTGCTGATGCAAGATTTTACAACACTAGATCAAGCAATTTTAATTTTATTGTCCCCCAGTGTAATTCTGTGATGAAACAGACCTTTTATTATAATGGAATTAAAGACTGGAATGATCTGCCAGAGTATATAAAATCCATTAATAATTTTGTGCAATACAAAAAATCTGTTAAAAAGTACCTACTAGAAAGTTATAAAAGTCTTTCAGAAGATATATATGTGTACAACTAATGTGTTAGGCACTGTGATCAAATATTTCTGTGATAGTAATACTAGGCTTATTTTAAAAAGTGCATACTTTTATAAATATATTTCCTTTTTCAACCAAAATTTTGACCAAAGTTTAGTTTAGTTTTTTATCTTGTTGTTTTTTGTTTGTTTGTTTTTTTTTCTTAGGGGGGGGGGGGAAGGGTTAAAATTATGTTGTTTTTTTTTTTGGCTGTTTTTTTTTATTTCTATGGACCCCATTGGAAATAAGCATTTAGCTTAATGGGCTATCCATTGGTGCATAGTACCTTTTATTTATTTTTTTATGACAAAAGTGTGCTCTTTTATGCTGTTTTATGATCTCATATTATTTATATGATTTATATATGTTATCTCTTAACTGTATGATTTTATATCTTGTATCATGTGCTATGTTCCTAAAATGTATAAATAAATAAAATAAAAAAAATATCATCTTGTTTCACTATTAACATTTTAACCATGACAAGAATACATTTTCAGTCTCACCTTCCAAGCATGTCGATGTTTGGACTTTTCTTTTTTAGCTTTTCTTTTCACCTTTTCACACTCCGACGTGCACTAAATTCCTGCCTTTAATACTCGTAAGAGGGGTTGGCAGTTTCCAAAGATATACTACAGGCAGCAGACTGAGAAAAAAATGCAAATTATTTTGTGGCGTACTACCTTACAAGTTGTCAATATTCTGATACAAATTTTACACGCACCGCCTTTAATTTTTGCATGGACACAAAAACTGAAATATTTTCAGTTTATTTATCGTATGTGTGATTATTTTGAGATTGCAATGACTAAATATTGAATGCCAAGTGATTGTTTTAACTGTTTGCCGTTCCTCTTCGCAGTTTTTATTTTATAACTTAAGGAAGGTGTAAAAATTTAAGAAATCAAAAATGTCTGAGGAAGGCACTGCGCCACCAATGGATGAGAATGAGAAGCGAATTGTCAATGAATTTTGTCATCTTCTGGAAAAGTCAAAGCAGCTGTTTAATGGATTGAGGTATACTTATAACTAGAATAAGCATCTTCTTTAATTAATGTTTATGTGTTATAGTTATTGTTGACATAACTTTGAAAGAAATCAATGTCAAAATATTAAATAATGAATGTCAAAATAATTTGGCATTTGCAAATTCATAGTTCAAAGAAGTTTACATCTGCTGATAAGACCCAGATGTCCAAACCAGTGCTGCATACAGTATTGTATTATACAATGTAGCATTTTTCTGTTAAAGATTTATAAGTATTTCAATATTTGTAATTGGTCAGGTCGGATATCCGGGCACTTTACTGAAGAGCGTTGCCTAGCAATAAGCCGAGGTGAAAACAGACGCCATTTTGTATTTAGCGACAGTCGTTGTTTTTTGCTGCATTTTGTAGAATTGAACGAATAATTGAATATTTTTCGCCATGCCAACGATTTGAAGTGTTGCTGGATGCAATATTCATTTGGAAGAAAGAAAAATATAATAAAATACTTTACCATATGTGACTAGAAACAAGGATCGACGATACGGCGATTGAGAAGCGGATACGGCGTGTGGCTCAAATGGTTGCCTACTTCCAAATACATATATATATATACCTTTACTGTCAGCATTTCGTTATGTATTGAAATTCATTCATTAAATTTACATAATATAAAAATATGACCGCACAACTGTTCATTAAAACTATTTTTCTAGTTAATCAATAGCATTATCAGGCCTAGACATTAACTTTTGAATCAGGTTGTCCTGTCGGGCAAGTAGTTTTTAAAACTACTTGCCCGTGACCTAAGACTTACTTGTCCTGACCTAAAAATGGTAAAAATGTATAAATCAGAAAAACAAACAAGCTCATAAATATTTTTTGTATTTAGTAGTTTTTCTAAAACATCGGTTCATCTGTTTATTCAATGTGAATATACTACGGTCATGTACATTTGTTGATATAGGAAACGGAAGGAAAATATGAGCATGCGCCGCGGTAAGGAAATTCCCCGTTCAATCATCAAGTAAACAGCCGTAAACGAGTCTTCGTTTACTAAGTTCATAATGTTGTTATATTAGATTAAACAATAAATCATTTTTAATGCAAAAACTTTATTTAACAATTATATTTAAAGATCAATATGATATCTTTACATGCAAACATCAAAATTTAAACAACAGCATAACCCGGGAATTACCTTGTACAAAATTAGATATAGTCTATTATAAGAACAGAGAATTACCTTACCGCGGCGCATGCTCATATTTTTGCTTCCGTTTCCTATATCAACAAATGTACATGACCGTAGTATATTCACATTATTGATAATAATTCATGGTGTATTTTTGTTTTAAAGATGTTTATAAATGAAAAGATGTTATTTCTATTCATTTTGTACATGCATTTTGTCAATGATGCTTTTTATTTTCACTTGCCCTGTCGGACAAGTGCTTTTCAAAATAACTTGCCCGGACCAAACTTTTAGTTGTCCCGGGCAGTCGGACAACCGTTAATGTCGAGCCCTGATTATGCAATGATCATGACGTTTATGTCACTCACGAAATTACTAGGTTATTACTACGAATTATATGGCCTTTTCGTAATTCAAATAATTGATTAAATGCTTTTTAAGTAGAGTTTATAATGATTATATATATAGCATCTTTACTGTATATAAAATAATCGAATGTTTTATTAACAATGAAATAATAAATATAATAATACTTAATTATATACACTATCCGAATTCGGCCCTGTCCTAGAGTCAACACTTTTTCTGTCAGTATAACATTCTCGTCACATTCTCCTCATATGTTAGATAATTTTTAGAAATCAAAGTAAATTGAAAAGTATATAAAGAATATTAAGCATAAAGTATGGATGAATGTATTTCAAAGTATAGATGCTTATAATTATAGTTTGACAAAATCTCTATTAAATACTTAGACAAAATATCTATTAAAGCTATTAAAAATTGTTTTTATCATCTTGAATTAATGTTTACTTTTATTTTTCTTACAGGGAAACCGATTACTGATCAAACCAGTTCCAACCAGTTTCAAATGGACAGTAAACCACTTTTTAAAAATACTTAATTGGCACCCTAGCTGTGTATTAATCAGATTATCACTAGTATCTTTTTCAAATACAATATACCACCCCTAGGGCATCATGTGACATTCCGGAGGGCTTAATTGGACCACATGTTTATAACTTATTTGCTAATTGTGATTATCTGAACTGATTAAGAGATAAAAGACATGTTTTAATAAATAACAAATCCTTTGTCTTCACTGGAGCTTCGTGTTATCTTTAATAAATGAAATGAAATGTAATACAGGTCTCTGTTGTAGGGTAAAAATGGCAACATATGAAATAAGAACACAAAATTTAATGTATATATATTTTCATTACTTATTTTTCTTTTATTGTCAATCCTCGTAAAAAAGTACAACAGTATGATACTTTTTTCTCCATACTTGAACTGTAATCCTAGCCTCGATAAGAAATTAAAATCTAAATCACAGTTCTTGTGCCAGATATGTGCTTGTAAGATTGATTATATATCAATCATAAATACATGAGGGTAAAATAAATTATAATAATTGAAACACATTAGTTCATGAGCATTTAATACAAAGGCCATTTTATTTTACAATGTCTTTTTAACTGTGCTAATGTTAAAAACATAATAATGAAATAAATAAAAATAAACCAACAAAATAAGGAATCACCAGATGCAGCTTATGCACATTTTATAATCAATTTAATTTGTTTTATTATGTGTCAGAATCCTTTCTACTTATATTTGCACTGTATATGAGACAAAACTAATCTTTTTACAGTGTTGTACATAAATTGTAAATTTGATTAAATTTTTGTAAATCACATATTTGTCGTGTAGTTTGTTACCCTACTTTACAATCACAGTGGGACGGAATTATGTCTTCTTCGATACTGCTACCCAGGATTGATGTGGATCCCCATTAAAAGATTTATATACTGAATGAATGTTTAAAAAAAAGTTTGCCTTCATTAAAAGGTTTCAGGTGCCCTTTATCTTAATTTGGAATACTGTTTGTACCAAACTAGAAATGAAGACGTTGTGAGCCTGTAAACGTATGTGATATTTCATTGTTGCTTTTGTATAGACACTTACAACATACAATTTTTACTTTTAAAACGTATGTCCCAGCTTTTGATTCACATGAAACACAACAGGTGTAATACACCAGCTCATCTATCTCTGCTGAACTGTAAATATTAATAAAAAGATATTATGTGCAGAACACATATAAAAATTCAACAAAAGACATTGCTGAAACTTAACATTTAAAGTGTATCTATTTAAAGAACTCCCAAAAATATCCACCCAACCCCACCTGGGGATGTACACTTTTCATATTTTTTAAAAGACTTAATTACGTATGTTAGAACTATCATGCAAAACGGAAAGTCTATGATCAGTCCTTTAGTATTTTCTTAAAAATATGAGGCTAGATCTATATGTATCACATAGCTGTCTCTTAATGTATACAATGTATACCTGCTAAGCGTAATCATAAATGATTTTGAAGCAGTATTATGTAGATGCTAATTTCAGCATCCCAGTAAGCATGTTTATGGCCGCTGGAGACAAACTTTTCAAAGCTAGGACTCTGCGAATGCTTAATCAAAATTATCATATGAAAATATCTCAAGTAAACAGGTTTCTTCTATCAAATAAAGAAAAATATTGGTTGCAAATTGTTTCAATATTCCTACAAGTTTCTTCTTTCATAAATATTTGAATGAACACAAAGCTACAGCTTCACAATTTCAAGAAAAATCATGCTTTGTCTTTCACAAATTAAAAAGACCCCGACCTCATTACAACTTCTGAATTAGTGAATACAAACTGATAATTTATTTGTTTTGGATAAATCATACATGTACGAGGTTGATCAATAAGTTTGTGTCATAATTAAAAATTGTATTTTGAAAGCTTTAAGTAAATCAAACAACTTTTAAAATATTTGTACAATATATTATAATGGTTTTACAATGGTAGCATATGATACCACCTTAGGTCAAGTGAAAAAAAAGATAAAAAATGTACATGCAGCCCACCAACTACAAATTTATGTGAACCAGTCATCAAATTTAGCACTGACCCGGTAGCCCATTGCCAGCAAAATTAGTTTGGGCCAGTGAAAATTTTAAGAAAATTTAGTTAAATATATAGTAGAATAGATTCAAAACTGGAATTCGGGCTAGTAAATTCAAAATCTTCAATTCATCCACTGGTGGACACTAGTGAACAGGATTAAGGTATGGGTAAATAAGGATTTTAGGTATGGATTAGCTATTCTCACAACGTGAATAATTTCTAGTGTAATCATGCTCAACACAAAAAAAACAAGATGAGACGTCCTAAAAATTAGTGTGTTGGCCTACAGGTGATAAATATGTTGTTGTTCTGTGTTTCCAGAGATTTACCTCAGTATGGTCATAAACAATGGCAGTCGTACTTTGGCAGAACATTTGATGTTTACACGAAATTGTGGAAGTTTCAGCAGCAACACAGGTTATTATGTTTTATTGTATGATCATTAAATTTATGCAAGTAATGACTTTTTTGGCCATTTTTAAAAAGAATAGTCAATATTATACTGGTGAAATTGGGAAAATGTTCATTGTTTTCCCTGAATTGGGAAAATTAAAAAGAGTGTAAAACAATATTAAAAAGCAAGGAATAATGCTTCACAGGACATACACTTTATCACTCCATAGTGGTATATTAAATAAATTGGGATATTATTTAACTTACATACATGTATATTATTAATGGTTATAGAAAGCATGCATGTGTGCATTTTAATTGATTGTTATCTTGTATTCAGAACACCTGACACTATTCTTGTTGAGGTTATCAAACAGCATGGATCCAGACCAGCCTGCGCATCCGCGCAGTCTGATCAGGATCCATGCTGTTCGCTATCAGTTTCTCTACTTGTAATAGAGTTGGTAAGCGAACAGCATGGACCCTGATCAGACTGCGCGGATGCGCAGGCTGGTCTGGATCCATGCTGGTCGCAAATGACTATGTTGGTTTTGTCGTGACACGGCTAATTTTTGTTGGACATACATGGAACAGGCATACATACAAAAGTGGCACAACAGGCATACATACAAAAGTGGCACAACTTGGTTTTTGATTTATATACACAATGTATATTTTACATGTATAACAGAAAAACCTAATACTAAACCTTATATTAATTTAACAAGAGTTACACATATGTACATGTACATGTAATTGATGCTGTGACATTTACATATTAAGTGCATGACTGAGTTGGAAAAGCTGCATGCATTTATTATATGCTTGGAAAATAATGAATTTTGAATAAATGAATGCAAGATATAGATGCATTGACACTGTTTTCTTGTTTGTTTTTAACAGGCAAGTTTTAGATGTAAAGTATGGATTAAAACGGTGGCAGATAGGTGAAGTAGCCTCTAAAATTGGACAGCTTTATTACCATTATTAGTAAGTATTTTTTTTTAATTCTTAATAAATCATTTTCCTTCCACGATGTACGCGTAAAGTAGGAAGAGCAAATGATTTATCCATGTAAAATTGGTAATTACTGGTAAGTTAACCAGGAAAGCTGAGATAAGACCATAATGTCGTCACCTTAGTGCAAAAACTCAATAACTGCATATAGATAAAGAAGCAGATATTGAGTTCTTGCACTAAGGTGACGATGTGTTAAATCAGCATGAAAGTTAGAAAAACAAACAGCTTATTTCAAAAGACTTAAATTTGTACCCTTAAATGTTGTGGACACAGAAGTAAAAATCTACCAAGAGAAATAGCTTCCTGGCCAGCTTAAGTAATGTTGCACATGGGTATAAATCCTCACATAGAAGCCAGCATATAATTATGAGGCTTTGAATGGTTTACTCCTGTAATTGCATGAAAGGACAATTAGGCTTGTTTTTGGTTTAGACCTATTGTACTCATGTTGCTGTCATAGTCTCTGTCACACTTCTGTTAACTTTAGCATGCAGGTTAGTATCTCCAAAACAACTCAAGATAGTAGGTTGAAACTTCACATAATTGACTTGAAACTACATTCACTTAATATAATTTGTTGGACACAGGTGCAGTACCTTTGAGGTACTTCTTTACAGAGTTATGCCCCTTTTCTTACTATTAAGCACTTAATATAGTTGAGTGTTATGTCTTACAGACTTCTTTTGTTTCAGTATACACTGTATATCTATATAAATTACCAGTAAATAGACTCATTCCCAGTGCCAAAACTTCAGGTTCTTCCAAAATTCCTCAGTCTGCATTTATTTTGTTGTTGATTTTCTTTGTTAAAGTATTTTTTTTATCAAAAAGGGAGCCCTTTAATATGATCAAATTACTAATACTACTAGAACATATCAATACAAAGGCTATCAATGATAGATTTTCTATTGTTCATTATACATGTCTGTTCAATATAGTTATTATTTGTTATTTTGACATTTTCTTTTTCCCAATTTTGACATTTTCTTTTCCAAATTTTGACATTTTCTTTTCCCCTATTTTGACATTTTCTTTTTCCCAATTTCAATGGTGTTGGTTGTGTTCACAATAGGCCTGAAGCTTGTGATGTTCCTCCACCAGAAAACCCAGAAAAAATTCAATATCCATAGTGTAGTTAAAAGTTTTAGTTCATTTAAGGGCCTGCCCAATAAATTTATATATGAGCCGCGTCACAACAAAACCAACATAATAGGTTTGCGACCAGCATGGATCCAGACCAGCCTACGCATCTGGGCAGTCTGATCAGGATCCATGCTGTTCGCTTACAAACCCTATAACAAGTAGAGAAACTGATAGCGAAAAGCATGGATCCTGATCAGACTGCCCAGATGCGCAGGCTGGTCTGGATCCATGCTGGTGGCAAACCCATTATGTTGGTTTTGTCGTGAGGCGGCTCATTATTGTTTATATTTTATAGTAAGTAATTAGACCTTTGAAGAGAAGATGGAATTTTTTTTTGCTCTTTGTATCCTATAGTAGAGAGATCAACAATGTTAACATGAAATGAATTCTTTGCCCATATGAAATATAATTTAAAAAGAATAAATTTTTATAGTTAACAAATCAAATAAATAATTTTAAATACCAATAACTGCACATTGTTGCATCTAGGCCGCGCGATTGCGTGTTTTACGCATTTTTTATGCAGATCGCGCATTTTAATTAAATCAATGCGCATTTGATGATCTTTTCAACTTAATTCAATTTATCTTCATCGTATCTTGATCAGCCATGTTTGTTTTCACTCGTGGTAATGACTAAAATACTTACTAAATCGCGTGTAGCAGCCAACTGGGTCATCTTGCGTGTGTATTGTAGTATTCGTCAATATTTTATTTTTCCAATTTCCGTTGTTGAGCGGACGCTAGCTGTCAAAAATGCCTGAACGTAAAATAAATGAATTCTTATCGGTACGTCATATTGTAAGATAAATGTATGTCCCCCACATTGTTTTCAAATCCCCCACATTTTTCAGTTGAGTGGGTGACAATCCCCCATAATTTTGAAATTCTATATGCAACACTGAACTGGCATACCAATCTTGTTTGCAAGTAGAGCTGGTATGTATAAAATAAGTATAAAAACGTCTTGTTTATATAGGTAGGGAAAGGTAAATTACAGGGTTTAACATGGTTGAAAATTTCTCTTAGCCAGATTTATGCCACTGTTTGATCTAAACTGGATCTAAATTGCACATCATTGGCAAGAAATCCTTTAGCTAAAATTCAAATAAGTAAAATTTTAGCTTATTTTTAAAATGGCCAATCACAGAGTGAAAACCCTGAGGGCTTTTTTTCTCAGGTTAGGGAAGGGGCTCTTCCGTTAAATTTTGGTAAAAATATAACTTGGTATTTTTGCAAAAGGGATAGAAAAAACTTTTTACATAAACTAATTTTAAGGAAAAAACTACATTGTATATGATTTTTCAAAAAAGGAATTTACCAGAGTTGGAGAGGCTTTAATGAACAAACCTTGCTTATAAAAGAAGGGAAAAAAACCTGGCCTTAAATTATGTATAAGCTTGAACTACAATGGAATATTTCTACATTATACATGTTAAAAGAAAGAAGAGATCATCTTTTGTCTGTAGATGATATATAATTTTATAACAGCTTACATAATGATCACGAGTATCTTAAATTCTCCTGTCTTTCATCTCCCCCACACACAGTAATTGTCTGCCGTAATGAACATTGCTAGAACACTAGATACAGTGCATGGCCACTGGGGAGTTACTACTTGTTTTATTACATGTCCAGTAAATTGGAAAGAATTCTCCCGGATGATGTAAAACTATATCTAGAGGTCAGAGGTCAACTGTAGACAGTTAGGAGGTGAATTGTAATCATAAATGATGTTATAATATATCCATAAATCATTTTCCTTCAGAAAACTGTAAAGTTGATTACTCTCTGCATGCTGGAAAAAAATTGTCTGTTGAATGTTGTCTGCTTAACTTTTTTTTATACATTTGTAATTTTATCCAATATTCTTGAAAAGAAAAAAAGCACAAAGAAAACATAGCTGTTCTGATACCAAGCTGATATACTTCACTGGTCTGATACCAACTGAGTGGTTAAGGTCGTTGACTTCAAACCCCTTGCCCCTCACCTCTGTGGGTTCGAATCCCGGCAGGGACTTTGATTCTTTCATGTGAGGAAGCTATCCAGCTAGCTTATGGAACGTCGGTGGTTCTACTCAGGTATACTGTGTCGATGTGATGTAAAACCCAAAACAAACAAAACAAAACCAACTGTGTACATGGCATCTAGTCTGATACTAATTTGATGTACTTGGCATCTGATACAGGTACCAAGCTGTATTGTTAGTAGGTGGAGGGGGGCTACACATCATTTGTCAAGACACCCCCCCCCCCCCCTGATATTAGGCAAATTATGTCAAAAGATTTAACTTTAAAGGAAAAATGACTCTCGGGCCCCGGGATTTAAAACAAAAAGACCTTTGGGCCCAGTGGGGACATTATTTAGCGGGGTTAAACATCTATTTAATTTTTTTCCCTTTTTGACAAAATTAACTTATTTTAAATGTGACATATAACTTATATAAGTATGATATATAACTAAAATAAGTATGACATATAACTTATATGTATATGACATAACTTACATAAATATGACATATAACTAAAATAAGGATGACCTATAACTTATATAAATATGACATATAACTATTATAAATATGACATATAACACTATAATAAGTATGACATATGATGATTATATATATATGACATATAACTTATGTTCACAATTATATATGTGTCACAATTAAAACCAAAAATAAACAATTCCAACTGTAAGGGTCCATAGGTCATGCTTTGAAAATTCTTTAACATCACACTGTGTTTTTAGTTATCTGTCAATAAAGTGTACATCACAAATAAACAACCTGTCTCACATGAATCAATGCATGAACTTATCAATTATGAAAAAGGCTGTTGACTGTTTATTGATGTTGAAATAATAGCTAGGTCATTACAGCTAATTATTGCATAGAAAATAAGGTAAATTTTCTCCTGTTTAACAGATACCGCTAGTTATAGCATAGGGTGGTTTTGGGTTATTAGTTTTTTTATTTACATTTAAACTGTAAATTTAAAAAATTTTTAAATGGGGACGAAAAAAAGAAAGAAAAATTGGGGTCTTTTCCATAAAAGTAAACCCTGAGGGGTTTTAAATTTTTCCCTTTTAAATTTTTTCTTAAAATTTAAAAGACACAGTACTTATGGGGTAAAAGATCATTAAAAGGTTGCTTGTAGGGTTTTAAAGATAAAAAAGTCAAATGAATATCCCTATGATGTTAACCTGAGGACTGGTCAGAACGCCCTTTCTTCTGTGCTTACATTTGGATACTTCTATGGCTACCCATTAAAATTTGTGAGATGTAATGACTAATGTATATAAAAAATGTATGTTATATTTCAATTTTAACAAGAATTATTAATCAGTCACATTTATCCTTGTAAAAGATCAATAAAATTAATAGATTACTTAATCGATTACCCATCCCTTGACATTAAAATATGTTTATATCACACTGTTTATGATGAATTATCATGTGTTGTAAAAATGTATTTCATTAAGATTGAATGATAAATATTTTACAGTAACTGTTATTATATTGACAAGGGAGACTTGAAAACAGTTTAATACTGGATTAAAATTTGCACAAGCTTCTTAATTAGGCCTTGGTATTTAAGTCCTTCAACATCATTAATTGGTGCTCTTGAATAAAGTTTTTAGGGACACTTTTAAAAATTTGATGGGAACTTGCATCCACAATTATTCGTAATAATCTCGGAGTTTATGGGGATTGAAAGTAGTTCTACCACATGTCTTTAGATGTAACCATACACAGAGCTTGAAATCTTTGTTTAATAAGTAACAAATTCATTTATTTTAGACCATTGGAAAATGAAAGTCAGTTAAGGTAAAATTAAATTACGATTGAAAATATATATCAGAGAATCAGAATCATAAATGAATACATACAATTGTAGAACCAAATCTGAAATTTTGTTATCTCAGGAATACAGTTGGTACTTTAGGCTTCTAAAGACATAATGATAAGTTAGTAAATAAATAATGTACTTTACATGTATATCTATTATATAGATTACCTAACTTAATTTTATTGATGGTGCGAAGTAAAAACCCAACCAAAAAAAAAATTGTTGAAGTTGTACATAATATAATGAATATTAATGAACTCAACAATTCCTAGCATTTACATACTATTTTGTTAACATATTTAGTGGTTGTTCGTGACTCGGAGTGGTAAAAGTGGTTGACTTCAAACCACTTGCCCCTCACAGCTGTAGGTTTGAATCCTAACGGACTTCTTTCATGTGAGGAAGCTATCCAGCTAGCTTGCAGAACGTTGCATCTGAGGCTTTCCTCCGGCAGTTAAGCTGGAAAGTCCCCATATGACACCTCCTGTGTTTATGTGACGTAAAAACAAATAAATAAAAAATACATACTCATGATACTGTGATACATAAACCTTTATGAAGCTGCATTATTGTGCTTTTAAAAAGAAAATAAAACAAAACACTCTTAAATTCAGCATTTATTGATGTTGATAATAAATTGCTCTTATTCTTAAATAATTACCGCTTTGGTATTGATCATGAATAGTATTTGTATATGAATTATTTACTGTTGATGCATCATTTATTTTGTAAATAATGATTTACTATAAAAAATGTACAATATTATGTGTATCGTGGGCGGGAGGCCTTTAACTACAATAAAACGTAATGTTGTGTTATGTAATATTATGTTATGTTATGTGTTTGGTCACATTGAGATACTTTGATACAGCAGTTACTATACAAAATGATTTGCTTAAATCTATAGGTACATGCAGTGTTACAATTCCCTTGTTGGTGCTATACTATATAGTCAATTATAGGAGTATTGTAATAGTGTTGGTTTTATTGACTGGAATTAGGCATAGTTGCAACATAATTATTTTCTTGCCTCCTAAGCATTTACCTTCAAACTTACATTAACATTAGGAAGGTTCTTAATGGCTTTTGGATGGCCTCTGTAATTTTGAAGTTTAAGTCATTCCAAGGTCAAATTCACAGAGACCTTTAACATGATAAAATGGTCCTCTTAGTTAAAATTCTAAAGAACCATTTTGTTGACTTCAACTCTCATACCGGTATTTACAGCGCCAGTTCTTTATGGCTAGCAGATGGCACCTGTTGATTTAAAAGTAAGTTTAGGGTCAAGGTCACAGCGCCCATCAACATGAAAAATAGTCATCTCATTTTAAATTTTAAAGAACCATTTTGTCTACAACTGTCATTTTTACAAAGCAGGTTTGTAGATTCATGGCTAGTAGATGATCCCTATTGATTTTAAAGTAAGTTTAGGGTCAAGGTCACATTGACCTTCAACATGAAAACATTGTCCTATCATCTAAAATGATAAAAAACCATCTTGTTTACAACCATCATGGTCACTTGCATTAGGCAGGTTCTTTATAGCTAGAAGATGACCCTTTTTATTTGAAGTGAGTCAGTTGTAGGTCAAGTTCACTATTATAAACCTTCCACTTATTAATGTTCTGCTAAATAACTTAGTAAATATTAAATGTGCATGGAGCATGATCATGGTCAGTTATAGGTGACACCTGTAGATTTTGAGGTCAATGGTCAAGGTTGCAGAGATATTCAACTAATTCAGTCATTTTCTTTAGTAAAAAAAGCAGAAAAAAAAAAGATTGGTCATGGCCAGAACGTATCTATGTAGTAGGTCTTTTGTTCAAATCTCAGGTACTTGAATGTGCCTCAAATAATGCCTGTTTCACATGGGTCAATGTCAAGGTCACATGGGGTTAACTGGTTAGAATAATTTGATGAAAAGTTACTTTCAATAGGAGAAGGAAAGATATTCGCAATGCTAATAAAACAGAAGATAATGAGTTTGGTTACAGAATTGTTAGTGAATGATTATTGGGTACTATTTGAACTGAATAGAATTAAGGTCAGTGAAGTCAAGGTCACAGTGGTTAAGATAATTGAAGAAAAAATATTTGATTGTACTATTAAATAAATTAACAAAAGGTGTTGAAAGTTTTGTCTCCTCATGTAGAGGCATAATGATGTGTCAATGGGTCAAGGCCATTGAAGTTCGAAATAGATGCAGTGAGTGTAAATATTTAATTACTTAATAATCACCGAGCCGCTTGTATGAATGATATGGAAAATAAATCAACAGCAGAATGGAGAAAAATCTACAGCAGAGCTCCCCCCCCCTTCCCCCCCCCCCCCCCCCCCCCCAAAAAAAAAAAGAAAAAAAAAAGAAACCACAAAAGCACACCAACAGAAACAGTGTTATGATTTTATCATAAAATTAATGTTGGGGTGAAAGTTATTGGATAACCCCAATGGTACTGTTAGGAAGCATGAAATATTGACTAAGGCAGTTAATTAGTCTGTCCGTAGCAACAAAGTTTTTGATCTGAACAATATTAACAATGCATGATGTCATAACCTTGATACTGTTACACTTACACTTTGTTATATTTTATATCTTACATATTTGATTGGTTTATATTTTCAGTTTACGTACAAGTGAGACAAACTATTTAAATGAGTCTTTCTCCTTCTACTCAGCAATAAGAATGAGAGCCTACTACTCAAAAGCAAACAAGGAAGAAAGGTGAGAATGCTTGCGTAACTATTGTAAGTCCTTCTTTATTTCTTATACAAGTTAGTGCTGTTTTGCAGTCAACCCTTGGAAAATTTATGTTATACATAAGTGTGATATAAGTCAAATTGATCAAACTGCAGAGATTGAAAATTGGACTTGTCTGCTAGTATTATGAGTAGAGAACTTGATGCACAACAATGTTGCCTACATGTTGGACTTGGAAGCTACTTGTCCTACAGGACAAGACGTTGAGTGACTCTGAAAATACTTTTCGATGCCTGCACTGTTTGAAACTGTTCTCGGTCTGTACATTGAATAGCACTACAAAGTAGAACGCATTACATTTAATAAAGGACTTTCATGTTGTAAACTTGTGTCATTTTCGGACTTATTATTTGGTGGCTTTGGCCTTGAAAACAGAAAGTTTAACCCACCTTTAACTAGGAACACGCTTGGCCTACAGTCATTAGATTCATTGTGAAGGTCGGTCATGACGATTTGGTGGACCCTATTTGTTTTAGGGTCATAACTACCAGATTTCCATGGAGAGGTCATATATGTACATGTTTCACAAAAATTTCTTGTTTCTGCATCATAGCATGGTTCTCTTAAAAGTGTCAAAAACTGCTCGTACCTCTTAATGCAATATTTAACACACTCACTAAATTTAACAAATGTTCTCAATAAGTAAGTAAGACAGCCTCCTTTTAAGCATAAAGATACAGTATTTATTATTCAATAAGAAAGGGACATGAAGACAGCTGTGGCCAAGTGGTTAAGATTGCCAACTTCAAATCACTTGCCCATGGCTGCTGTGGGTTAGAATCTGATCTGAGATTTTGGATTCTCTCATCTGAGGAAGCTAATCAGCAAACTTACGGAAGGTCAGAGGTTCTGCTCAGATGTGCACTATGCCTGAAATTATGCACTAAGGGGTAAAGCTTGTGAGGTATTTGTCCACCAGTAAAGCTGCAATAGTCAGTCATCATATAGTATTATACTCTTAACTGTGTCGGCATGACTTAGAATTCTACAAAACTGTTACTGTTAATAACCAAACCATTAGAAATGGTACAGTCATTGGCTCTTGTGATGCAGGATGCTTGGAAAAAAATGAGGGAAAAACTGAAAATGCTCTGCCCCTTTATGGAAACCAGTTATTTAATGACCCTAAAAGCAAATTCTGAAATGAATATTATTATTTCAGACCGGATTTAATGGTGAAGAAATTGAGATTCTACGCTAGATTTATTGTTGTTTGTTTACTGTTGAAGAAAATGAAACTGGTTAGAGACCTGGTACGAGTAAGTAAATACTGCAATCTTATTTTATTTATATGATGTTTTCTCTGTTTTATATGTCACATATGGAATGACAAAGCATTTTAATACATATATGTCCATTATGGAATGGCAAATCATTTTAATATGCCATGTCACATATGGTATGGGAAGCTTTTTAATATGTCAATTAATTATGAAATGGCATTTAAGCATTTTAAAATGTCACATATGGAATGGCAAAGCAATTACAATATTTGATGTCACATATGGAATGGCAAAGCATTTTAATATGTCACATATGGAATGGCAAAGTATTTTAATATTTGATGTCACACATGTAATGGCAAAGCATTTTAATATGTCACATATGGAATGGCAAAGCATTTTAATATGTCACATATGGAATGGCAAAGCAATTACAATATTTGATGTCACACATGTAATGGCAAAGCATTTTAATGGAATGGCACATTTTAATATGTCACATATGGAATGGCAAAGCAATTACAATATTTGATGTCACATATGGAATGGCAAAGCATTTTAATATGTCACATATGGAATGGCAAAGCAATTACAATATTTGATGTCACATATGGAATGGCAAAGCATTTTAATATGTCACATATAGAATGGCAAAGTATTTTAATATTTGATATTTTAAAACTTAGGTAAAAAAGCAATGGCACAAGCAATGGTGCCATTATTTATCGCAAAAAAATATAAGATTTGTAAGCATTGGCAAATATTAATGAAATATTGCCAGGATAAATGACAAGATGATAATAATTTTTTTTCTCAGCAATATTGCCATTTTTGAATACTAACAAACACACATGTCCCAGCATAAAGCAGATATTTTTGTTATGTTGCAGGAGTTGTCGAAGCAGATAGACGATTATACAGGAACATATGAACCTGAAGATCACATGGAGTGGAATCTAGTCCTTGGAGAAATAAAAGCATTTATAGAGGTAAATTTATATGATTGAATAATATCTTTTTATTCTATAAACCAGGGTACAGGAGTGTAATAAACCCATTTAAAAAAATGATATTATATTTTGTTATAATTCTTTGACATGACATCATTTGTGTTATATACAAGCAAATTGTTATCATATATTTAGGCTGACAACCTTATATTTTTGGTGTTAAAAGTTTGATATTATCTATTTTTAGGCTGACAACCTTATATCAGTGGTGGACGTGGATGCAACCGCCATTGTTTTATCTCACAGATTGACGCCATTAAATACCCCACCACTAGACAAAATGTCACATGTACATTTTACATTGCAAGAAATCATTATAGTTGGCAATACACATGAACAGGTAATGTATGCATTTTCACATGCATTTGTTCCGATTCAAAATTTATCTAGTGTTGGTGTTCTGCTGTGTGTCTGATCAAGTTTGTTTAAATTTCTTAAAAGCTCTCTTTCATCCCATTTTAGCATGCCCTGTTATATCTTAAAAGTACTATGTCACCCCATTATAGCATGCCCTGTTATAATGCTTACCTCAGTATGATTGCTCATAGGCCTTTTTATGCGGTTATGACGCTGTGGACCCCAACTTGAGCATTACAACGGGGTTTCAGTGTAAAACAGTTTAAAGTTTTAACTTGAGTGAACTTCAATATTTGCTGAAATGTTGAGCTTTTAACCTATGTGTTTCGATCCCTGTACATATGAGAACAAAATATTAATTATGTTTCAGGTTAAGTTCAGTGAGTTGACGTTGGACATGTTTCGAATGTTGCAGACGTTAGAACGGGAACCGCAAGAGGAATTAACCAATCAGATATATGATGCATCACCGGCACCTGGACGGCAACCATTTGTATGTTGACCTATATAATTATTATCTCCTTTGTATTACATTTTGATGTATAGTGTACTCAACTTATAACAATATTGGTATATTTTGTAGAGTCCCAGTGTCCCTTAGTGTAAAATATATCTTTAGAAATTAAAAGGAGACAAAAAAATCAGAAAGTTCTCCCACAAAAGTTTGATGTTTGATTAACTTTCATGTTCCTGCTGTTAATTACTTAATTTTCATATTTCAATAAAAAATCTTCATCTGTAGTGCAATTAAATACATAGAGGATATTGAATCAGTGTAAGATTAATACTGACGAGCAAAATATTATTTTATTCAACGAGTGCAATAAATTCAGTAATGAACTTACACGAATTTAATATTCTATTTATCACATACCCAAAATAAAGACCGTTTAAAGTAAAATAAGAGTCATTTTTCATTGACGCGCCCATAGTATAACGCTATCATTTTGCGCGTCTTTACACTATGTTTGTTAACGCTGATGACGTCACGTCAAAATATATGCACAGCCGTGCAATACCATATTTACGGAGTCGCAAAATCGGCACGGGTGTGTGATAATTAGAGTTACTTGCCTGAATATACTCTTGAAAAAGAAGGCTGTTATAATAAAAAGTGCAAAAAGGAAAAAGCAGCCTGATGGTGTATGAGTTCTGAATTTGTTCCGTCCTGGTTTTGATAAGAAGTGGTTATAAAGAGAAACCATATGTAGTCCCTGTTGTCAGGGTGATCTCAAGGAACCATGTGTTGTTCCAGTGATCTCAAGGAACCATGTGTTATCATGGGTATATCAAGGAACCATGTGTTGTCCTGGGTATCTCAAGGAACCATGCATTGTCCTGTTGATTTCCAGGAACTCATGGAACCATGAGTTGTCCTAGGGATCTCAACAATCTCAAGGAACCATGTGTTGTGCTGGAGATATCAAGGAACAATCTGTTGTCACAGTGATCTCAAATACCATGTGTTGTCCCAGCGATCTCAAGGAACCATGTGATGTCCTGAGTGGGCTTTATAGACTCTGATTTCCATTTGTGATACAGGCAGGCCTATTTAACCAGTTCAGAACAAATAATATTTGCCATCAGGAGAATTTAACATTTACCCTACTCGAGACGAAAATGATTTACCTTTGTCACCAGTATATGTACCAGGCCAACCTGAGCAGGTTAACCAACTTTAAATGTTCATCTTGATATCCCAATATTTGATAATGGACAGTTCCAAAACTGGAAGCTAAGCAAGTCCATGTAAGAAATTCAGCAGGTTTATGATATTACAGCAACGTCTCTGCAATGTTTTAGATAGTTGAGAGTGGGTTGAATAAGCCAAATTGTTACCTCCTGTCTTTGGAGCATACTAACTCTGCTAGTGGAATGTGACCAGTGCAGACCAAGATATGACCACACATCCATGACGTCTTAATCATGGTCTGCATTCTTCACTATTCAGTCAGTACTTATTCTGAAATTTCCCCAAGAAAAGATCAATGGTTTTCTCCAAATTGGAAGATGGCAAAGTACTTTTGCAATATTTAGGGAGGTCAAAGGTAAGCATGTATTACAGATTAGTTTGTTTGTTTTTACTATAGGAGAATGGTGACAGGCCCAACAAGAGGGAGAATCCACACAAATACTTACTGTATAAACCCACGTACAGTCAGCTTAACACATTCCTGGCCTCGGGATTTAAAGAACTACCTCCTAATGGGGCCATGCTGTTGTATATATCGGCAGATGGTTGCCATGGAAATGCAAAACATACTGATGATGGTAAGATACAGATTTTAGAATGTATTTAATGAATTTGACTAAAAAGAGCACCACACTATATACTGTATTCCAGTATATACCGGACAAGGCACTTGAATGTTTAAATGCTAAAATCTTGCATTTTCACCCAATGGAATGAACTTTTAAAGGTCTAATTCATGTATTTACACCGATTTATGTATGATAATGAATGAAAAATGTAAGAATTGGCAAAAAAACGATATTTTTCTCTTGTGATCATGATTTTTGCAAGCCTCTAGAGGTACTGTTCCAGTCTTGTAATGAGTTAAATCCGTATTTAAGGACCATGGATTTGAATATGGTCATTGAATTTCTTGTTTGTTTAGGAAATATATAATTATCTTGATTTACAGTACGGTAATTAATAAAGTACAGTATAGACTTCAGAGGCTCATGAATATATATGTAAATCACCAATACTGTTTGTAAGATATTGATTTGTCTTTATTCAGTAGCCATTGGTTCAAATACAGTTTGGGATGATGTTATCAGGAGTTTTCATGTAGATGTATAGGCAGAATTAAAACTTTTCAATAGAATTTCTTTAAACTTGACATGTTGTTACGATATGATGACAGAACTATTTTGAGCAAAAAAAAAATTTGGTGTCACTGATCTCATTTTAGATATCATTTTATAATAAACAGTTATAAATATGCATTTAAAGTAGAGTATTCTTTAAAAATGAAGCATTAATGAATACAATGTAAAGTAACATAGTTCATGAAATTAGAATAACATTTTTGACCCAAATACCTCACCATAAATTGAATATTCCTTGTTTATACTCTTTTTAGCTCGACTATTCGATAAGAATAAGTAGAGCTATTGCAGTCACCCGAGCGTCGGCGTCGGCGTAACCACTTATGTTAAAGTTTTTGTAATAGTTCAAATATTTTCAAAGTCCATAGACATATGGCTTTGAAACTTTGCACACTTGTTCACCATCATGACCCCAACCTGTAGACAGGAGGAGGTAACTCTATCAAGCATTTTGACAGAATTATGCCCCTTTTTCGACTTAGAATTTACGTTAAAGTTTTTGTAATAGTTCAAATATTTTCAAAGTCCATTGACATATGGCTTTGAAACTTTGCACACTTGTTCACCATCATGACCCCAACCTGTAGACAGGAGGAGGTAACTCTATCAAGCATTTTGACAGAATTATGCCCCTTTTTCGACTTAGAATTTACGTTAAAGTTTTTGTAATAGTTCAAATATTTTCAAAGTCCATTGACATATGGCTTTGAAACTTTGCACACTTGTTCAACATCATCACCCCAACCTGGAAACAGGAGGAGGTAACTGTATCAAGCATTTTGACAGAATTATGCCCCTTTTTCGACTTAGAATTTACGTTAAAGTTTTTGTAATAGTTCAAATATTTTCAAAGTCCATTGACATATGGCTTTGAAACTTTACACACTTGTTCACCATCATGACCCCAACCTGGAAACAGGAGGAGGTAACTCTATCAAGCATTTTGACAGAATTATGCCCCTTTTTCGACATAGAATTTACGTTAAAGTTTTTGTAATAGTTCAAATATTTTCAAAGTCCATTGACATATGGCTTTGAAACTTTACACACTTGTTCACCATCATGACCCCAACCTGGAAACAGGAGGAGGTAACTCTATCAAGCATTTTGACAGAATTATGCCCCTTTTTCGACTTAGAATTTACGTTAAAGTTTTTGTAATAGTTCAAATATTTTCAAAGTCCATTGACATATGGCTTTGAAACTTTGCACACTTGTTCACCATCATGACCCCAACCTGTAAACAGGAGGAGGTAACTCTATCAAGCATTTTTTTTACTATCAAGCACTAAGAATAGTCGAGCGTTGCTGTCCTACCGACAGCTCTTGTTGATGTTGAAAATTTTCTGTGGCAAAAACCAGCTTTACTTGAAATATTGTAAACGCTAACTTGTATTATGGAGAAAATTTTCTGTGCATTTAAAAGAAAGGAATTGGGAAATTTTTGTACAATTGTCTTATTTGGCTATGCTTCAGCCGCCTATGACCTTGGAGGTGTGGTAACAAACAGTAGACGTGACGGTGAGGTCACAACTACAACACCCGGTAAGCCTAAACGACCAGGAACACTCAAGGAAATGCATTGGTATGTTCACTTTAATCCCCACATTTATATCTGTAACTAAAATTTAACAAAATCGTTCTGATGCCTCAACTCTTATAGGCAACTCCTGTGAGCCACAAAGGAATGAAGTTTTTTTCGGTTCAATATTTTAAACTTAATTCCCTGGTGGCTGAGTGGTTGTCTTTCAAGGTTGAGGTATCAGAATTGCATCCACCATTTATTCCCGCTTAATGGTAAAAGGTGACAAAATGGGTTTTAATTACTTGAGGTTATGCATCTCTGAGCTCTAGCATGTGAGATGGTATTGACCTTTGGTGTTGCTTTAATTTTGCAACACCTGAAGTTAGCTAACATCATCTTACCTGTTTCTGAAATATATGACATAAGTTATGTTAGTGTGCCATGAAACCAATAAACAAACTTATTATGCTAGTAACAATGATTTGTTAATATACCGTCAATAGAGTACTAGGTCAGTTACCAGTTCAAAGCAAGACAAGTGGGCTGGGGATGGTTGAAGATTGAATTGCGGTATAAACACATTTAATTCCTCAGCTATGATATGTTTCGTATTCTTAAAATAAATATTTTTGTACTGATAAATGCTACACTATTATTTAGACAATCATGTATTCGTTGTTTTACATTTCATGAAGTTTACATCCTGGTGACTTGTACCCATACACAAGAAAACCTTTGTTCATCCTTGTTGACAGTGACAACAGCTCAGCATTCCAGGTAATAACTTTTTTGCCTTTATCAATAAGAAAAAAGTAGGAATGTATTATGTAGCTGCAAAAGCACTACAAATGCATTTTACTTAGCACAAGACTTGAAAAATACTAAATTAACCTCTTTAATCTAAAACTTTCCACCATTATCCATTAGACACTTTTACTTAAGGTAAACATGGATAATTTCCACTGAAATCACTTAGTGACTTACTGAAAAACCACTTAGGTGATATATGTGAAGATTTTCTTATAGTTTTACTTTAACAGTTCTCATATTAGTGTTTCAGTCAACAAGATGTACACAGTGTCCATCTTTTGAGTGCTGTTTCCCAGATATTTCACTTGCAGTAGCCTCTTAAATTTGATACACCTGTCATGGAGAGAACTGATAATACACATTGTTTATATTATTCATGTATTTATATATTACAGCACTTCCCCAACCTATTTGGACAGCCAGTGGTATGTCTGTTATCACCAGAGCAGGTGCCTACCACCATGCAGGGTATGTCTATCTCAGCTCCTTGATATAGGGCTGCCAATTTTCCTCATATTTGTAAAGTTCTGCGAATTTTACAATCTCAAAGACCTTTTTGAAACTGGTGTAAATTGTATGAGAAGTTGGATGGGTGTAAGATGGATGGATGTAAGATGTGTTTTAGGTCTTGTGCGTGATGATCTGAGATCGCTAATTCACGAAAGTTTATATTGTGCCTGATAATTGGGAAAAGGTGTCTGCAGTATTCCAGTTATTGGTCTTGCTTGTTCAACATGATCTATAATCCACACATCTTTCCCCTCTAGTAAAAAGCTGGCAAGTTGCCATATGACCTTTACGATGTAAAACCCAGAACTAAAATATATTTTCATTACCTATATATTAAATTGATTGTTTATTGCTTGAAACAAAGTAAGTCTATAAGAATAAGTTGAGTCTGCCAAACTTTGTCTTTGAAAAATGTTTTTGGTATTGCTTTAAAGGCTTATTATAAAATTTTGTAGGCATATATTTGAGTTCTTTTGAGTTTCTTTAACCCTGTCCTTGCAAGTAGCAATCAATTCTACCCATGGATGCATTTTTGTAGCTTAATTATAATGGAAGTTTAAAGGTTAATTCTTATCCCTGCTTAATAACTTCTATAAACTTGTCAATCTTTCAATCTGGACATGAGCATTCTTCATTCTTAGGGGAAACTTCAGAAAAAGTTCAGACCAAATTGGGAAAAGTGCCAGCCAAGTCTAGATTTGGCCGATGTATCATTCAGTGGTTGCATGGGTAGACTCTGTGGCTGCAAGCAGGCTAAGAGTTATATTATTACAATGACATATCTCATTTTGTTGACAATGACATTGTTATATTTTAGATATGAGACAGAAGGGCAACTTGTTCACGTTATTCCTGCATTGCCCCCTGATGGCGTTCTGCCATGTATGTAGTATTATAGATATCCCAATCACGATGTGGGACAAATGTCAAAACTACGTGGACAGATTCATGGCGGAGGCCAGTAAACTTTTTGTACGATCAAGATCCTTAGGTAAGTATCTGATTATATGTGTTACTTATTGTAGATGGGAAAGGTTCATAGAGCTTACTGTGAATTCACTTAATTTCGTGGGCATGTTACTTCATGGTTTTGTCACAAAGAACATTTACATGGGTTCTTAATTTTGTTTTTTTTACTTAAGGTAAAATGTAGATACTGTAATGGATAATAATCGTACAGCTACATTTTGTTGTATCTAAAATTTGTGGATTGACCTATGTCACTACGGAGTTGGGAGTTAATCATGTAAGGAAGCTGTTCCGCTAGCTTACTGACCGTTGGTGGTTCTACTCAGGTGCCTGAAATAATTTGTGGAGGTCTTCATCTGCCAGTATAGCTGGTTAGTCTCAAAGTTGCCTTTAAAGTGCAGGTGTGTCTTGAAATCACAAAAAAAAAAAAAGTTTATTGGTTATATTTATACATACACATCACTTTTTGTTTACTATGTATATGAAATCAATAATGGACTGATGTTTGATTATATGATCAGTTTACCCATGATGCATTTCAGATCACGCCTATATGCAGTTTATTGGTGACGATTTCCTACGTCTGCTAATGCTCAGATTTGTCTTCTGCTATATTGTTCTCATTCTTCACCGAGGATTTAAGGTAAACCAGTCATTTTTAGTCAACCTTGATTGAGATTAGTTATAATAAGTTGTTTTTATGCCCCTACTTAAAAAGGGCCGATAAAGTGCCAATAAATTGTTTGGTGGAGTCGATTTTGTTTCAAATTTGGTGGTGGTGTTGGTAGTTTTCACTACAGATCACGGCAGTAAGCCACATTGAAATTTCCAGAGCACAGTTCAGCCATCGCATCGCTCCTGGTCAAGCAGTTTACCAGTAAAAGTTTGCCTTCACTTTCGCAAGGAACTGAAACTTCTGTACATACCATAGTAGAGATACAGTGTGAATGACCATATAAAAGAT
Organism: Ruditapes philippinarum; assembly: GCF_026571515.1. NCBI lineage: Eukaryota > Metazoa > Mollusca > Bivalvia > Venerida > Veneridae > Ruditapes > Ruditapes philippinarum. The sequence goes on from NW_026858601.1 coordinate 87,578, forward strand.
TCCATGATCAATCACGAGTGACCTGAACCGTCCGGGAATCAAACCTTTGTTGCCTGATTCACAGTCCAACGCTCTACCTATTGAGCTAACCGGATGCCTTGTTCCAAATTTGCATCTTGAAAAACATCTTCTATACATGTATGGAAAAAACATTTATATCAGATTGCATGAAGATGACATTTATCATATCAAGCTTAAGATATATTGGGAATGACCCCCTCCCCATTCCCTGCCCTCCCCCCCCCCCCTTAACCCCCCCCCCCCAAAAAAAAGACTGTAAAGAGAGGTAATTTATAAATCTATGCTATGTGACATGATATGAAAATGTTTGCTTTTTTTTCAGGGACCTAGCTTTTATCCTGTATCCCACCCACCACTGCCAACGGAGGAAATTCTAGAACATCCTACACTTCGTAAAATTGTGCTAGATCTTACCGCGGTACTCGACTGTCGAGCCCTGTTTTCGGAACCAGGAGAAGGTGATATACACGGAGCAACGTGAGGTTATCCCACCATTATGTTAGAACCGGTTTTTTAATGAAATTTTTCCATTCAAAATACGCAAGTTTTTTTTTTTGTATACAAGATTTTCTGCTGGATATGTTAACGGTGTATTGACAGTACTTCTTGGAAAAAGGACTTGAAGAGGAACGTGAAATGACGTGAATCCAAAGTTATGGGTTAGAAGGTCGCATTGGGTTTTTTATGTTCGATTTATGTACTGCAAGACAAGTATGGTATATATGTATATGAGAAATTACGTAATTTGATTTATTTATAAATACACCCGTATATAATCGTGTATGTTTCTAAATTGATTATTTTTTCTTGTATTATTACGACTATAGAGGGTAAAAACTTTTGTCCCTTTCATAGAAAATATTCTAAACTTGATCTGTTGAGAACTACGGCAAAAAAAAAGACCAACACGGACAAAACCGAAAAAACATTCCAAGATATGATTTTTATTTGAAAATGGTAAAATAATTTTATCAAAATTTCTGATAGATTATTACCTATTTTACAATTGAGAGAAAGTTGATGTATATTTAATTTTTTTAACATTTGAGCCGCGTCATGACAAAACCAACATAATGGGTTTGCGACCAGCATGGATCCAGACCAGCCTGCGCATCTGCGCAGTCTGATCAGGATCCATGCTGTTCACTTACAAACTCTATTACAAGTAGAGAAACTGATAGCGAACAGCATGGATCCTGATCAGACTGCGGGGATGCGCAGGCTGGTCTGGATCCATGCTGGTCGCAAACGCACTATGTTGGTTTTGTCGTGACACGGCTCATTTACTGTATGATGATTTTTTACATACAATGAAAGCTTTCTGACTGAGAATTAGAATGAATGTTTTTTTAATATAATATATTATGTAAATCTCTTTCTCTAGGAAAAATATATATACATTTATGTAGCATTTGCCTTTTTCAAGACAATTTGTATTTAGAGACTAATCGGCTTTTTATATACCTGATATATGCACATGTGTATATATACAGGTAAAATATTGCATAGTACAAAAACAAAATGTATTCCCGTAGATTCTGAGAAATCATGTAAATTCTATATCTAAATTTAATTAATTTACATTTATTTATTTATTTATTTTTTGTAATTTTGTCTTCATTTATTTATTTACATTCAAATTTAAGATTTAAATGTATTTATTGTTAAAAAGTCAGTGTTATAATAACTAATAATGTGTCAATTTAATTTTATATACTCTAGGTTAAAAAGAAATGTCATAAAAAACTAAACTGAAAAATTGAAATTCCAGTTTATGAGTTTTATCATCAATATTGACTTATGTTGATTAATGGTATCTTGTGGGACATAATATAATGAAATTAGAAAAGTGGTCTTATATAATTGGCTTCCAAATTGACAGCTGATGGGTTCATTATCAGAGTGTTTTATAATCATATTTTAATGCTGCTTTTATTGTGTCGCCTCTAGGGAGTAGTGGCGACATATAGGGATCACTTCTCCGTCGTCTGTCTGTCCATCCGTCTGTCCGTCTGTCACAAAATTTGTCCAGACTACTCCTCATAAACTACTGGTGCAATTTCATCCAAACTTTACAGGAATGATCAGTACCAAGTGTAGTTGTGCATATTGTCAGCATTTTCCGGTTCAATGATTTTTGTCAGAGTTATGGCCCTTTGATAATTTTTATTTTTAAAGTTTGTCTGGACTACTTCTCTTATACCACTAATGCAATTTCAATGAAACTTTACAGGATTGATCTGTAGCTCAAGTCCTTGCGCATATTGCAGGGGTTTTCCGGTTGAATGATTTTTGGCCGAGTTATGGCTCTTTGATAAAAAGGTGTTTTTTCTGTGTGTTGCCAGATACACAAAAGCTTGTCCGGACTACTCCTCATAAACTACTGGTGCAATTTTATCCAAACTTTACAGGAATGATCAGTACCAAGTGTAGTTATGCACTCTCCGTCTGTCTGTCACAAAAATTGTCCCAACATGAAATTGGCCATCATGAGGCGACACATGTGATCACTGATCGTTAAAACGATATTGATGAACTTTTCATAAATATAAAATCATGTTCTGACTATTTAGAAATTTCGAGTGAACTGTTAAAATTTTAACTAAAAGGCCAGTTGACTAATATTTTTCTTATTTAGTCCGCCTTTTACTACGCACAAAAAAAGATATAGTGTCGAGTACACTACAACAATGTTGCAGTCTGATCACATACTGCCCTGCCCTTCTTTTCAAAGATTTTCTATTTTGATACTTGATTTAACTCTCTGATATTCATAGTGGACAGTGTCGAATTTAACCCTTAAAGTGACATCTAAGGGCATATAGTGAGTGAATGGTTGAAAGTAAAAATGAGTTTACAATTTGCTATAATTCCTTCCAATTTTTTGGTTTACTTTTCTTGAACAATTGATAACTCACATGGCCCAAGGAAATTTCTGTAAATATCCATCAGGCATTACCAGTAACATTTAGCTTTATAAAGAGTGAACATAATTATAGTAGGCAGACTAGTATTTTATCCTAAACATTTTACAATCTCAACTGTTGGTCAATTAACATTACAAAATTCAATATTTTGAAATATATAATCAATTTAGCTAATCTGCTAAACTTAAAAATAAGAAAATGAGCATAATTTCACACTTTTACCTGCTTGAACCAAAACAGATTTGCTTTTACCACCAGTGTTCATGTAGACCCAGGCCAGTGCACTCTTCCGTACAATCTGGCAAGGCCAGTTTTTAGCTCACTTGTCACAAAGTGACAGGGTGAGCTTTTGTGATCGCTTTTCGTCCGGCGTCCGTCCGTCGTCCGTCCGTAAACTTTTACTTTAAATGACATCTCCTCATAAACCACTAAGCCAATTTCATCCAAACTTCACAGGAATGTTCCTTTGGTGGTCATCTTTAAAAATTGTTCAAAGAATTTAATTCCATGCAGAACTCTGGTTGCCATGGCAACCGAAAGAAAAAACTTTAAATATCTTCTTTTAAAAAACCATAAGAGCTAGAGCTTAGATATTTGGCATGAAACATCTTCTAGTGAATGTCTACCAAGTTTGTTCAAATAAAAGCCCTGGGGTCAAAATTGGCCCCGCCCCGGGGGTCATTGATTTTCCCTATAAGCATATAGTAAAAACTTAAAAAATCTTCTTTTAAAGAACCCAAAGAGCTAGAGCTAAGATATTTATCATGAAACATGTTCTAATGGGTGTGTACCAAGTTTGTTCAAATAAAAGCCCTGGGGTCAAAATTGGCCCCGCCCCGGGGGGTCATTGATTTTCCATATATGCATATAGTAAAAACTTAAAAAAAATTCTTTTAAAGAACTCAAAGAGCTATGGCTAAGATATTGAGCATCAAACATGTTCTAATAGGTGTCTACCAAGTTTGTTCAAATAAAAGCCCTGGGGTCAAAATTGGCCCCGCCCCAGGGGATCATTGATTTTCCCTATATGCATATAGTAAAAACTTAAAAAATCTTCTTTTAAAGAACCAAAAGAGTTAGAGCTAAGATATTTAGCGTGAAACATGTTCTAATAAGTGTCTAACAAGTTTGTTCAAATAAAAGCCCTGGGGTCAAAATTAGCCCAGCCCCGGGGGTCATTGATTTTCCCTATATGCATCAGTGATTTTTTTACCTCTGCATCCCGAGTCCAGGACTCATTGAATTTGCTGTGGATGCAAAGTTTCAAATAATGTGCATCTTTTGATGCATACTTTTTCTGAGTAGGGAGTCCTGTCTGACAGGAATTTAGTAATAAATACCAAATTGTGTTCAAAGTATGTCAATCATATTCTAGGTCTGCAAATCTTCTACAGATAAGAAATAAATTTAATAATGTGCTTTACTATAGATAAGCATAAAAATATTAAGGAAAAGAAGTTTTGATTAATCTCAAACTAAATTAATTGAAATAAACTTACTAAATTCATTTGACAGTTTTAAATTTCAGTATCAGAAGCATTGTAATTAATGTAGAAATCAAATTCATTTTTTCTTTATTCCATTGTTAATATACCTTTTATATCACAAAAGCAATATTAAAATAGAGAAAAAAAGAATCCCTAAAGAGAGTCCAACACAACAAAATTGAAAATGTTGCAGGCTCGGTTTGATTGAGCCTGTTCATGGACTGTACTGGAAAGTGCAAGTTACCGTCCACACCCCCTAGCACCGGCTTAAGCAGAATTCAACATTTAACATGAAACTGGTGAAACAGTAGCGCCATTCCATGAAAAGCAGTGTATGGTCCCCAAGTAAAAGAATGCTTTTGACTTAAGCCTTGTAACTTGGATTAGTCGGCTAAATTTTGGGACTCATAGACTTAAAGCCCAGCAAGTCCTAGAACCCACACTGATGAGTTTGTAAAAAAATCACTGATGCATATAGTAAAAACTTAAAAAATCTTCTTTTAAAGAACTCAAAGAGCTATGGCTAAGATATTGAGCATCAAACATGTTCTTATAGGTGTCTACCAAGTTTGTTCAAATAAAAGCCCTGGGGTCAAAATTGGCCCCGCCCCAGGGGATCATTGATTTTCCCTATATGCATATAGTAAAAACTTAAAAAATCTTCTTTTAAAGAACCAAAAGAGTTAGAGCTAAGATATTTAGCATGAAACATGTTCTAATAAGTGTCTACCAAGTTTGTTCAAATAAAAGCCCTGTGGTCAAAATTGGCCCAGCCCCGGGGGGTCATTGATTTTCCTTATATGTGTAAAGCAAAAACTTAAAAAATCTTCTTTGAAAAAACCCAAATAGCTAGAGTTAAGATATTAAGCATGAAACATCTTTTAGTGAGTGTCTACAAAGTTTGTTCAAATAAAAGACCTGGGGTCAAAATAGGCCCCGCCCCGGGGGTCATTGATTTTCTTTATATGTGTATAGCAAAAACTTAAAATCTTCTTTGAAAAAACCCAAATAGCTAGAGTTTAGATATTAAGCATGAAACATCTTCTAGTAAGTGTCTACAAAGTTTGTTCAAATAAAAGCCCTGGGGTCAAAACTGGCCCGGCCCCAGGGGTGTCATTGTTTTTTAACTATATGTGTATAGTAAAAACTTAAAAAAATCTTCTTTTAAAAAGCCCAATGAGCTAGAGCTTAGATGTTTAGCATGAAACATCTTCTTATGGGTGTCTACCAAGTTTGTGCAAATAAAAGCCCTTGGGTTAAATTGGCCCTGCAACCTTTGGGGGGGTGGGGGTTGGGGGGGGCTATATACAGGTGAGCGACCTCAGGGCCATCATGGCCCTCTTGTTGTAATCTGACACTAGTATTGAAAATTTAAAATCCCCTTAAACTTTGTTTAGACTTTGTGGTTGTTCTAAAATCAAGGCTAAGCAAATCCATTACAAAAATTTTGGAGGGTTAAGAGGTTTAAAGCTGCACACCTCCAGATGAACCAAAATATTTCAAGAAAATCAGACTTGAGAAGAAAAAAACCACAGAGATTTAAAGGAAAATAAAAAGAGTAAAGATAAAAGTGAGACTTTCCATATTATTTGTGATTTATGATCAACTTTGCTGTATTTTTACCATATTTCTACTGCATTAGTGCATTACTAACACAACAAGGGCTATTTTTGCATATTTTGACCTCATTTGGTAATTTACCTGAATTGAATGTGCTGTTTGCAACGTGAAAATTACTTTTGTTGTTCACATGACAATATTTTATTTCTTAAAACATTTTCAAAATTTTCTTGAAAATAAGCATGAATCTGGAGGTGTGCTGCTTTTAACAGGACATGTCCATTAATATTAAATGGGTAAATTCTAAATGTAAGGCTTTTTATTGGATAGTGTAATTCAGAGAGCAATAATTTTTTCTTCTTCATATGTTAATATAAATAACAGTATTATTAAGAGTGATTATAATGGCTTTCAACTTGGCATTTGTAAAAACAAAAAAAAACTGAAAAACGTATAAAATTGGCTTAGTTAATCAAGGTGAACATTGTAAACTGATGCTTTTTAAAGGCCCATTATGTCCCAGAAATACCTTTATTTTCATGTCTCAAAAGCTGCTTTAATTTTTGGTGGCCTGTTATGGTTTTCAAAAAATACTCATAGGCCAATTACCTGAACAATCTTTAGCTCTGTTGCCATTTGGCAATTAGAAGTTTTAGCAATTTAGTATTTTGTACGGAAGTCAAAGTACTGCTTGATTGGATTACATTTTCGGAAATTCGGAAGTTTGAATGTATTTGATAATAAGATGAAAATGCTCGAAATCACTAGGAAAAAAACAACACTACTTAACCTTGATTTTTACGCAAAAAATATCAAAGTAAGTAGCTTCAGATTTCACAAACCCGATTTTCAGTGAATCATGGATGGTGCTAAAGTTTGTATGTTGAGGGCAGGTTGTAATCCTGTTTTAAGATTAGATAGTGGGACATGATTAAGTATAAGTAAGCAGTACCTGTACAAATAGATAATGATTTTTTCTTACGAGGTTAAATTTAGTCAAATGTTTTCTACGCAACATTTGCAATAGCAACGTTTGCAATAATACACGTTGGATCGTTAAATCTCTTCGCAAAGTCTGAAAATCATATTGACTCATTCTACGCAAAATGTGTCAAAGCACTCTAGTATTAATATTAAATATTGTGCGTATTCAATGCTTTCAAATTTAAGGACATAATGAATAGAAAAATTTCAAAATAATTCAGCATTAGGAATGTTTAAAATCTTAACATCACTGTAACAGATTTTTGATATTTTTCATGCTAGTGTGAAACCCAACAGGCTGTTTTTTTTTTGTTACTTTACATTTTCTTCATGAAAATTCTGATATTTATACATGTACTGCTAATGTACACAGTGAAGGATATAATTCATATCTCACCGGTAGATTATATATATTTAATTCTTTACACATTACTCCTTTTCTTTTGAAGTAACTTGAATAATTTGTTAGACAGTCTATGGTAATAAATAGTGAATGATCTAGTTGATATTACACTCTTAGATTTAAATATTATGTTAATTAGCAGTTTCATATGATATACATATTCTTCTGAAATAACTTGTAAGACATTCGATAGTAATATATAGTGAATGATATAGTTTATATTTCACTCTTAGATTTAAATAATATGTTAATTAGCAGTTTCATATGATATATATTTTTTTCTGAAACAACTTGTAAGACATTCGAAAGTAATATAAAGTGAATGATATAGTTTATATTTCACTGTCAGATTATATATTAATTAGCAAATCCATTATGATATACAACTTACTTAAAGTGTCTTTCCTACGGACTGACATGACATGTATGTTTTTTAAACTGCAATGTATGATGTTTTAAATTTAGCTTATAATATTTTTTAGCCCACCGATTAAAGTGCTAAAATCAAATGATATAGGTCCTGAAATGTTGACCAGTTTAGCTCAAGAGGGAAAGTATCTAAATTTAAGTAATCCAGGGGTCACTGGTACAATCCTCAAAATTATTGGTAGTTAAAAAGCTAAAATCAAGTAATTAATGCCTTGTTGACGTAAATTTTGAATTTCCGTCGTGGAAAAGAAAGCATTTAGGTATCTGTGAAGATGAAACATTGTTATAAATGATTTAAATGTGTTTTTATTGCAATAAGTAGTAGGGTATGGTAAGAGTTTCCTTTTTAAAGACAATTAAAAATATTCAATATTTACAACTGTATATGTGTATGCATTTCTGTATGTATTTCAATTGTTTTTTAAAGATTTAAATATGGTATTCATTATTTTCTTTCTATATATTTCTGTTTACATGTTAAAATGCTTGTTTTTTGTTTTTTTTTTAAATATTTTCTTCTCTTTCTTTTTTTTGTTCAATCTAGAGAGGAAATGATAATATTTTTGTTATCACTTGTATGGTTTATATAAGAAGAGTGCTGTGTATTTAAAGTCCCCTTGAGTTTCAGACTTGATATATTCTAAAAACTTTACCTTTTTTTTGTCCTCCTCCTAGTTTTCTTATCTAACGAGAATTCCCAAATTTAAATTTTTTTACGACAGACTGTCTCATAATAACTGGCCTCAATAGCTTTCATATAACCATTCTTTTAAATATTTCCTCCATCTGGAAAAAAGGTTCCTACTCAGAAAAGGTCATTGACTATGTTAGTTAAATGCTAATATTAGTTAAAAATATCATCAGTGTCTATTACTTTCATGTGTAATCGCAGTACACTTTTCAAATTTGTACCCTTTCAAATTCATTATAATAAATTCATGGTTCAAAGAAACATTACTACTTGCTGCTTTGATCTTTTTAACATGGCATATTGATTCTATTTATAGGACTTAAATCTATTTATAGTATATAATGATCTATTTATAGTACTTTGATCTAATTTTAGTACAATAATCTATTTATAGGACAATGACCTTTATACAGGCCATATATATTAATTTATGGGCCATAGTGATCTATTATTGATTGTAAAGTTAGGACTAATGATCCTTTCTGTAATGATAATGATTTATTTATAGGTCAAATTGATCTATTTATAGAACAAATTTACATTTTCTACATGTGCTTCTTTACCTGCATGCATTAAAATCCACACATTATTTTAAAACCATATATTTATGCTTAGCCATGTTCAGAGCCATTTGTTTGATTAACCATTTATTTATTTATACTTTTCTTTGCCCTTTTCATAATTATGATTTTGTTGTTGCATTTTGCTGACCTTAATCTGGGGACAGATGTCATAACAGATGATTCTGTAAAGTTAGGATTGTAACTTAACCCTTATCCTGTAGGAAACATTAAAGTAACTAGCCTTAATGCAACCAGTTACAAGCCAGGCCAGTCTAAACATCAATGCAGTCTTATGGGGCGCTAAACAATGATACAGGGTGTCCATGGCCGATTGGTTAAGGTCATTGACTTCAAAGCACTTGCCTCTCACCGCTGTAGGTTTTGATTCACGCCAGCATCGTCAAATGTGAGAAAGCTACCCAGCTAGCTTATGGAACATTGGTGGTTCTACCCAGATTCCTGTTTCTGCCTTAAATAATGCACTAAGGGGCACCTGAGGTCTTCCTCTACCAGTAAAGCATGACCTGGACTGTGTTGATGCAAGGTAAAACCCAACCATGAAAAACAAAGGAACAAAAACATACGTGC